>NC_039364.1:129055748-129218040 GCF_003573695.1 Papaver somniferum
TGGAAAATTCTGCTCGAAAAGTTGATTTTGTCACCCGGAGGACAAGTGTTATTCGGACTCTCGCTTTTGGATAAGGGGTAACCTAATTACTAAGGGGCACCCCCAGGTCACCCCAAGGCAGCTGCTATTCGCACCCAAGTTCTGGTTAGGGGGAGGACATCTTCTTCCCAAATTCAAAAAAAACAAAATTGGCGGGAAAAAATTGTTATCAACTGGCAGATTTAGGGTTGGAAGTTTGGACGGGATTAAAGGAGATTCAATGGCCCAAATTAAATGGGTTTGTTCCTAGGGCCTATATAGAGCTGGTATGGGTGTTGGATTCGGTCAAAATTGGTTAGATAACCGGTGGTAATCAAATCAGGGAAGATATTCTAAAATAAGAAAAATATTCTATTCTTGGAATTCTTGGATGGAAGAGACGTGCATGGGTTGATTTTATTGGCTGGAAACAATCCCTACAGCTCAAGGATGACGCGTGAGAAGAGATAAAACATGGAATAATCCGTAACAAATCAGAGAATTAAAGAAAAAAATATCGGGAATATTTTCATTCACTGCCGAGTAATGGGAAGATTTTTTGGATTAATGGAGGAGATTCAATGGTTCAATTACGTATAAATATGTTCCTAATGTGCTACAGAGAGGCTGTCGAGAGTTTGGGGAGGTTTGGAGGCGAGCAGAGAGGCGCAGGAGGAGTTGCAGAGAAGTTACCTGCTGCTGCTGCTGCTGCCATTAACACGCCTGAAGAACACGAAGAACGGACTCTCAGAAGCAGTCGTTCTTCAACAGCAACATCGACTGTCCTCTGTGGGTCGTAGTTCTTCAACGACAACAGCACCTCATCTCTGTCGTTGATTCTGGACGCCTTCTGTGGGTCGCAGAGTTCTGTTTTACATCAATTTCTTGTATTTCTCTTCATTGTAAAACACTTTTGAGCATCAATGAAATATTTTGAGAGAATTTTTACTATGATGAGTTAAACCCCAACACTGGGGCGACGGAGGAGGCCGAGCTTCATAAATGGGTAATTTTATTAATTCTTTTTAAGACTTTTGCATTAAAAATTAAGTGAAATATGATTTGATTAAATTGGGTGTTATTTGATTAGATGGGTCATGCTTAGCTTAGGTGATTTGATGTTCCATGATTAACATTTACAACCAATGTTTTGAGAATCGACTTTGGCAAAATAAGAGTCCATATATGTTTTGAGCTATTATTGTTGAGAATAAATCATTAAGCCTTATGTTATGAAGATTGGCCGAATCATTAGTCCCAGTACCTCTCTACCAATTTGTCAATATTTGTATATATATTTTTAAATATAAAAATCCATTACCTTCACAAGTTCGAGTTTGAACGATACCCCTTATCATCATTACTACAACCACCAAAAATCTTTTATCAAAATGGCGCCGCCGACGCGGATTTGTGCTTAGGTAGAATTTTTATGTTTATTTTTTTTTTATTATTTTTTTTCTTTATTTTTTGTTCCTTTTTACTTTGTCTTTTTGTCTTTGATTTACAGGTTCGAAGTGGAACACTAAGGACTTGGAGAGGAAAAAGCTTAAAGCGAAAAGAGAAGAAAAAAGGACAATTTTAGGATTTAATTTTTAAATTTTTAAATTTTTTTTTTTTAGAGTGTGTGAGGAAAACTGTAAATTTTTTTATTTATTCTGGACAATTGGACTTTATTCTTTTTTTAACCATACGGAAGGGTATTATTATAAATTATAAAAAAAAAATATTATATAAACTGTGTGCAGGGAAGGACGACGATTACTATATCGTCTCGGCCCCTCGGGTTCGCACACGGCATAGGAGTCGTGGCCCGAGTCGACGACAACGGTTCATCGCCCGTCTGGTACGGGAGGTAAGTCCAATCGAAACACCCGCGAATCTCCTGCAAGCGGGTTACTGTCTGCCTTAAGGTGATAATTGTTTGAGGACGAACCGGACTGTCTTTATTTTCCTAGTAAAGGGCAAGGCCTGGCCTAAACAAGATAAGGGTTCGGATTTCATCACCGTTCCCTTCTTGCCCGCCTTAGGAAAACGAAACCTAACGCGAACCCAAGCTTAAAATTTGGAATAGAACGAGACCGATAGGGTAACGAGCTTAATAGGAAACTCGTTCGAAAAATATTGGTTGCTCTTTAAGCACACTCCAAAGTTCATGATGGTTTCTGTGAGTTGAATGCGTGACTGCGCCGCCTTGTGATAGCGGTGAGGCCTTGGGTATCAAAGCTCCACTGAGATTCCCTCGCCTCAATTCAACTTACTTTGACTCGGATTGATTCCAGAGGGGTTTGCTCAAATTGCAACGAATTCCCTTTCGAAAGATAGAAGCTGGTCTAGAAACAATCTAAGTGGAGCCATCATGCTTTTTGTTTGCTAGAAATCTTTAGGTTTGCTTGGTGGAGTCGAGTCGGCCTTGTTTGTGATTGTATAGAATCCCTCTGTAGTTTATATTTCTTCGGTGATGAATCCTTTTGAGGAGACGCCACCTGCGATGACGTTGCGAGAATATATGTCTAGAAATTCTCGTTATCAAGAGACGTCTTCGGAAATGACTCTTGGTGAATATATGCGTGGGCAGCGATATATGGATACTCCAACTTTTATTGAGGAATCACCTCTAACGATCTATGAGAAATATTTTAAACATAGACCATGTAGTTTGGAACAAAGATTGAGAATTCTTGAATTTCAAAAATTGTATCATGATGATGAGGATAGTGATGATGAAGAATCTGAAATATGTGGGAATAGTGATCAGGAATTTGTTACCCCAGTTGAGCCTTATAATGATTATATTATTTCTGGTTCAGATCCTAATAATTTTAAAAATTATTCACCTATTCAAAAGGACGAGGATTTTACTAGAGATACCCCCGTTTCAGACGATGTAGTATGTCCTGTTTACGAAACCGATGATGGTTTAGAGGAACCAGTTTATCTTGAGATCGAGTCAAACGATTTAGAAACAATAGTCTTAGATGAACTCGTAGAGATTAGCGAGGATGAACCTGACTTAGAAAAATCAATTGCCGACCTAGAAATTAGGGAGGTTATGACCAGTCTATCTAGAGACGCCGAAAACTCTAAGTTTGGGGGTGAGTATCATTCTCCATGTGCTTTAACTCTTAGTAAGGTCCCTCACTTGGGACTTGACATCAATGCCTCAACCATCTTACAAGATTATCTTCATAATCGTTTTCCAGAACCTAATGATATCCAACAAGAGTCTCAAATGTTAGAAACCCATCCTCTGGTTGATGTGGTTAACCCAGGCAATAATACCAAGATTGATTTTGTTTTCCCACCAAATAGTTTTCTTCCAACTGTGGGAACGTTTATATTCCAAATGTGTCGAATATTAAGTTGTGAGACTAAACCTGAATGCCTTAGGAAATTAGAATCGATACATTTGCTTAAGAATGACCACTATTCTCACTGTGGTCAATTTTGTAAGTCATATCTGATTGACTTAGAGGATCCGCAATTATTTAGGTTATTACTTTGTGATTCCAAGTTCTTATTTGAGTTTTTCCAGACTCTAGGACCTAATAATTTGGATCCAACCTATGAAGAAACGCAGCCAATGAAAATATTCTATTTAGACCCTTTCATAGAACCTGAGCCTGAACCGCATTTAGCGATAGTTTTTAGGAAACTAGGTAAGGGCATGCTTTTCTTGTCCATTTTCTTGGTTCACTGTAGTTTCCTATGGTCAGCTCTTTTTGGTTTTGAAGACCCACAGTTATTCCGGCTACTTTTATACGGTTCGAGTTGACTAAACCTTTCCTACGTCTGGCTGAAGACTTTAAACTTAGCACTTCTTGGGAGGTAACCCAATATTCTTGCGACATGGTAATATCCTTCCTTATCTCTTTTGCTTCAAGTGGTAACAATTTCTCCTTGTTCATGCTTTTAGTTTCATCTTTAGAACATTGAGGACAATGTTAGATTTAAGTTTGGGGGTATGGGAGAAACTTTTTAGTTGCAATAAATAAACTCCAGAGCCTAGAAATTTATGCGTATTAAGGATATCACTAACCAATCTAAGTGGATGGAAACATTTTTGTTTTAGGAGTTGAGGAACCAATCTGACTAGATGGAAACATCTATAGAGTCTATTCATAAAAGCACAGAGCTCAGGTGTTAGAAATAACATGATAGTTTCGCCATATCTTGTCGAGTCCTTTTCACTTTCTATTTTTAGTTTTCTTTTGTTTCAAGTGATTTGGTGGGGCACACGATTCAAGTTGTTACCTTTGCTAGGGTGAAATAGAGTGACTGAGTTACCTTTTCCAAAAAAAAAAAAGAAAAAAGACCGGACCAGTTAGACCAATCGGAATAAGTATTAACACTTGGATAGCAATATGCGTGTGTTCTCCCTGTTTCCGTCGCCTAAGCAAGCGTGGAATGCAGGACCCGTGGGAACTATCGTGTAATCTGCTGACAAGAAGCATGCGCTTGGATCCAAAAGATCTATTCATGTCGTTAAGTTAAAAAAAAAAATGGTTATTGTTATGTGTAGTCAACTGCTGGTTCCCTTGTATTTGCCAGTTTGTTGATCTAGATTTAAGTTATTGACCACTGGTTCCCTTGTATATGCCAGTGTGTTAATATTAGTCAGACCGGTATCTCAGTCATTTAGGTTAGGTTCACCTTGGCAGAGGCCTTCAGACAGATATGGGAAACACCGTTCACTTTTCAACCATCTACATTTTTCTTTTTCCATCTTCTTAATCTTTTCATGTGATTAGTCTGACTCCGAGTATGATGTCCATCGTGAAACTATCTTAGTAGAGCTCTGTCACTTATATGAATTTTAGTATGCTTGAGTGCAAACTCGTGTACAACAATTGGAATTTCGCATCAGGGTTCTTCCTCTTAAAGTCAATAATTGTATGCCAACCAAGGAGGTTCTTTAGTGCTTTCCAAGGTTCTGCGTAGATAGCTGGGGTCTGGAGTATTGGTTTTTGTGGGTACACCTCTGATAAACCCACCCGAGATTAACTCGGTCACTTTTCAAGAATAAATTTTGCTCGAGGACTAGCAAATAATAAGTTTGGAGGTATTTGATAGACACATTTTTGTGTCTAATTTGATCTCAATACTATATATTGTTGGCACTCGATTTTGTACTAATTTTGTTATTTGTAGTTATTTTTTGGAAATAAACATTTTTGGAAAATTCTGCTCGAAAAGTTGATTTTGTCACCCGGAGGACAAGTGTTATTCGGACTCTCGCTTTTGGATAAGGGGTAACCTAATTACTAAGGGGCACCCCCAGGTCACCCCAAGGCAGCTGCTATTCGCACCCAAGTTCTGGTTAGGGGGAGGACATCTTCTTCCCAAATTCAAAAAAACAAAATTGGCGGGAAAAAATTGTTATCAACTGGCAGATTTAGGGTTGGAAGTTTGGACGGGATTAAAGGAGATTCAATGGCCCAAATTAAATGGGTTTGTTCCTAGGGCCTAGATAGAGCTGGTATGGGTGTTGGATTCGGTCAAAATTGGTTAGATAACCGGTGGTAATCAAATCAGGGAAGATATTCTAAAATAAGAAAAATATTCTATTCTTGGAATTCTTGGATGGAAGAGACGTGCATGGGTTGATTTTATTGGATGGAAACAATCCCTACAGCTCAAGGATGACGCGTGAGAAGAGATAAAACATGGAACAATCCGTAACAAATCATAGAATTAAAGAAAAAAATATCGGGAATATTTTCATTCACTGCCGAGTAATGGGAAGATTTTTTGGATTAATGGAGGAGATTCAATGGTTCAATTACGTATAAATATGTTCCTAATGTGCTACAGAGAGGCTGTCGAGAGTTTGGGGAGGTTTGGAGGCGAGCAGAGAGGCGCAGGAGGAGTTGCAGAGAAGTTACCTGCTGCTGCTGCTGCCATTAACACGCCTGAAGAACACGAAGAACACACTTACCAGAACCGTCGTTTTCCAGCAGTCTTAAAACAGCAGTGACAGCGACAGTGGAATCTAAGTATCGTTGTTTATGTTACAGCAGTGGTAAAGTCTCGTTGTTTTCTGGACACCTTCTGTGGGTCGCAGGTTCACTGTTTTAGTTCTTCTTTATTTTTTAATCAACTTTTTGAGCTATAAAAATGTATTTTGAGAACATGATTAATATGAGTAGCTAAACCCCAACACTGGGGTGATGGAGGAAGCCTTATTTCACACTTGGGTAATTATATTTAATTCTTCTCATGACTTTTGCACTAGTTTTAATTGAAATTATGATTTGAAAAAATTAGTTGTCATTTGATTTGATGCGGAATGCTTAGCTTAGATGATTTGATGCCTCATGCTTAACATTTACATCTAATATTTGGAGAATTTATCTTGGCAAAAATAAGAGTCAATATATTTTATATATTTACTGAGCTATAATTGTTAAAAGAATCATTATTTGAACCTTAAGAAATGAATTCGGTGGAATCCTAAACCCCAGTACCTCTTGCACCATTGTTAATATTTTTGTGTATATAATTTTTATAAATCTAAAAATCCTTCACTTTCACAAGTCTTAGAGTTCGAACCTTCATTACTACAACCACGAAAAATATTTAATCAAAATGGCGCCGCCGACGCGGATTTGTGCTTAGGTAGAATTTTTATGTTTATTTTTTTTTTTATTTTTTTTTTCTTTATTTTTTGTTCCTTTTTACTTTGTCTTTTTGTCTTTGATTTACAGGTTCGAAGTGGAGCACTAAGGACTTGGAGAGGAAAAAGCTTAAAGCGAAAAGCGAAAAGAGAAGAAAAAAGGACAATTTTAGGATTTAATTTTTAAATTTGTTTTTTTTAGAGTGTGTGAGGAAAACTGTAAATTTTTTTTATTTATTTTGGACTTTGGACTTTATTCTGGACAATTGGACTTTATTCTTTTTTTTACCCTACGGAAGGGTATTATTATTAAAAAAAAAAAATTATTAGATAAACTGTGTGCAGGGAAGGACGACGATTACTATATCGTCTCGGCCCCTCGGGTTCGCACACGGCATAGGAGTCGTGGCCCGAGTCGACGACAACGGTTCATCGCCCGTCTGGTACGGGAGGTAAGTCCAATCGAAACACCCGCGAATCTCCTGCAAGCGGGTTACTGTCTGCCTTAAGGTGATAATTGTTTGAGGACGAACCGGACTATCTTTATTTTCCTATTAAAGGGCAAGGCCTGGCCTAAACAAGATAAGGGTTCGGATTTCATCACCGTTCCCTTCTTGCCCGCCTTAAGAAAACGAAACCTAACGCGAACCCAAGCTTAAAATTTGGAATAGAACGAGACCGATAGGGTAACGAGCTTAATAGGAAACTCGTTCGAAAAATATTGGTTGCTCTTTAAGCACACTCCAAAGTTCATGATGGTTTCTGTGGGTTGAATGCGTGACTGCGCCGCCTTGTGATAGCGGTGAGGCCTTGGGTATCAAAGCTCCACTGAGCTTCCCTCGCCTCAATTCAACTTACTTTGACTCGGATTGATTCCAGAGGGGTTTGCTCAAATTGCAACGAATTCCCTTTCGAAAGATAGAAGCTGGTCTAGAAACAATCTAAGTGGAGCCATCATGCTTTTTGTTTGCTAGAAATCTTTAGGTTTGCTTTGGTGGAGTCGAGTCGGCCTTGTTTGTGATTGTATAGAATCCCTCTGTAGTTTATATTTCTTCGGTGATGAATCATTTTGAGGAGACGCCACCTGCGATGACGTTGCGAGAATATATGTCTAGAAATTCTCGTTATCAAGAGACGTCTTCGGAAATGACTCCTGGTGAATATATGCGTGGGCAGCGATATATGGATACTCCAACTTTTATTGAGGAATCACCTCTAACGATCTATGAGAAATATTATAAACATAGACCATGTAGTTTGGAACAAAGATTGAGAATTCTTGAATTTCAAAAATTGTATCATGATGATGAGGATAGTGATGATGAAGAATCTGAAATATGTGGGAATAGTGATCAGGAATTTGTTACCCCAGTTGAGCCTTATAATGATTACATTATTTCTGGTTCAGATCCTAATAATTTTAAAAATTATTCACCTATTCAAAAGGAAGAGGATTTGACTAGAGATACCCCCGTTTCAGAAGATGTAGTATGTCCTGTTTACGAAACCGATGATGGTTTAGAGGAACCAGTTTATCTTGAGATCGAGTCAAACGATTTAGAAACAATAGTCTTAGATGAACTCGTAGAGATTAGCGAGGATGAACCTGACTTAGAAAAATCAATTGCCGACCTAGAAATTAGGGAGGTTATGACCAGTCTATCTAGAGACGCCGAAAACTCTAAGTTTGGGGGTGAGTATCATTCTCCATGTGCTTTAACTCTTAGTAATGTCCCTCACTTGGGACTTGACATCAATGCCTCAACCATCTTACAAGATTATCTTCATAATCGTTTTCCAGAACCTAATGATATCCAACAAGAGTCTCAAATGTTAGAAACCCATCCTCTGGTTGATGTGGTTAACCCAGGAAATAATACCAAGATTGATTTTGTTTTCCCACCAAATAGTTTTCTTCCAACTGTGGGAACGTTTATATTCCAAATGTGTCGAATATTAAGTTGTGAGACTAAACCTGAATGCCTTAGGAAATTAGAATCGATACATTTGCTTAAGAATGACCACTATTCTCACTGTGGTCAATTTTGTAAGTCATATCTGATTGACTTAGAGGATCCACAATTATTTAGGTTATTACTTTGTGATTCCAAGTTCTTATTTGAGTTTTTCCAGACTCTAGGACCTAATAATTTGGATCCAACCTATGAAGAAACGCAACCAATGAAAATATTCTATTTAGACCCTTTCATAGATCCTGAACCTGAACCACAATTAGCGATAGTTATCAGGAAACTAGGTAAGGGCATGCTAGTGTTGTTCATTTCGTTGGTTCACTGCAGTTTCCTTTTGTCAGCTCTTTTTGGTTTTAAAGACCCACAGTTATTCCGGCTACTTTTATACGGTTCGAGTTGACTAAACCTTTCCTACGTCTGGCTGAAGACTTTAAACTTAGCACTTCTTGGGAGGTAACCCAATATTCTTGCGACATGGTAATATCCTTCCTTATATCTTTTACTTCAAATAGTAACCGTTTCTCCTTGTTCATGTTTTTAATTTTATCTTTAGAACATTGAGGACAATGTTAGATTTAAGTTTGGGGGTATGGGGAGAAACTTTTTAGTTGCGTAATAAATAAACTCCAGAGCCTAGAAATTTACGCCTATTAAGGATAGCACTAACCAATCTAAGTGGATGGAAACATTTTTGTTTTAGGAGTTGAGGGACCAATCTGACTAGATGGAAACATCTATAGAGTCTATTCATAAAAGCACAGAGCTCAGGTGTTAGAAATAACATGATAGTTTCGCCATATCTTGTCGAGTCCTTTTCACTTTCTATTTTTAGTTTTCTTTTGTTTCAAGTGATTTGGTGGGGCACACGATTCAAGTTGTTACCTTTGCTAGGGTGAAATAGAGTGACTGAGTTACCTTTTTCAAAAAAAAAAAAGACCGGACCAGTTAGACCAATCGGAATAAGTATTAACACTTGGATAGCAATATGCGTGTGTTCTCCCTGTTTCCGTCGCCTAAGCAAGCGTGGAATGCAGGACCCGTGGGAACTATCGTGTAATCTGCTGACAAGAAGCATGCACTTGGATCCAAAAGATCTATTCATGCCGTTAAGTTTAAAAAAAAAAAAAATGGTTATGGTTATGTGTAGTCAACTGCTGGTTCCCTTGTATTTGCCAGTTTGTTGATCTAGATTTAAGTTATTGACCACTGGTTCCCTTGTATATGCCAGTGTGTTAATATTAGTCAGACCGGTATCTCAGTCATTTAGGTTAGGTTCACCTTGGCAGAGGCCTTCAGACAGATATGGGAAACACCGTTCGCTTTTCAACCATCTACATTTTTCTTTTTCCATCTTCTTAATCTTTTCATGTGATTAGTCTGACTCCGAGTGTGATGTCCATCGTGAAACTATCTTAGTAGAGCTCTGTCACTTATATGAATTTTAGTATGCTTGAGTGCAAACTCGTGTACAACAATTGGAATTTCGCATCAGGGTTCTTCCTCTTAAAGTCAATAATTGTATGCCAACCAAGGAGGTTCTTTAGTGCTTTCCAAGGTTCTGCGTAGATAGCTAGGGTCTGGAGTATTGGTTTTTGTGGGTACACCTCTGATAAACCCACCCGAGATTAACTCGGTCACTTTTCAAGAATAAATTTTGCTCGAGGACTAGCAAATAATAAGTTTGGGGGTATTTGATAGACACATTTTTGTGTCTAATTTGATCTCAATACTATATATTGTTGGCACTCGATTTTGTACTAATTTTGTTATTTTATGTATTTGTAGGTATTTTTTGGAAATAAACATTTTTGGAAAATTCTGCTCGAAAAGTTGATTTTGTCACCCGGAGGACAAGTGTTATTCGGACTCTCGCTTTTGGATAAGGGGTAACCTAATTACTAAGGAGCACCCCCAGGTCACCCCAAGGCAGCTTCTATTCGCACCCAAGTTCTGGTTAGGGGGAGGACATCTTCTTCCCAAATTCAAAAAAACAAAATTGGCGGGAAAAAATTGTTATCAACTGGCAGATTTAGGGTTGGAAGTTTGGACGGGATTAAAGGAGATTCAATGGCCCAAATTAAATGGGTTTGTTCCTAGGGCCTAGATAGAGCTGGTATGGGTGTTGGATTCGGTCAAAATTGGTTAGATAACCGGTGGTAATCAAATCAGGGAAGATATTCTAAAATAAGAAAAATATTCTATTCTTGGAATTCTTGGATGGAAGAGACGTGCATGGGTTGATTTTATTGGCTGGAAACAATCCCTACAGCTCAAGGATGACGCGTGAGAAGAGATAAAACATGGAACAATCCGTAACAAATCAGAGAATTAAAGAAAAAAATATCGGGAATATTTTCATTCACTGCCGAGTAATGGGAAGATTTTTTGGATTAATGGAGGAGATTCAATGGTTCAATTACGTATAAATATGTTCCTAATGTGCTACAGAGAGGCTGTCGAGAGTTTGGGGAGGTTTGGAGGCGAGCAGAGAGGCGCAGGAGGAGTTGCAGAGAAGTTACCTGCTGCTGCTGCTGCCATTAACACGCCTGAAGAACACGAAGAACACACTTACCAGAACCGTCGTTTTCCAGCAGTCTTAAAATAGCAGCGACAGCGACAGTGGAATCTAAGTATCGTTGTTTATGTTATAGCAGTGGTAAAGTATCGTTGTTTTCTGGACGCCTTCTGTGGGTCGCAGGTTCACTGTTTTAGTTCTTCTTTATCTTTTAATCAACTTTTTGAGCTATAAAAATGTATTTTGAGAACATGATTAATATGAGTAGCTAAACCCCAACACTGGGGTGATGGAGGAAGCCTTATTTCACACTTGAGTAATTATATTTAATTCTTCTCATGACTTTTGCACTAGTTTTAATTGAAATTATGATTTGAAAAAAACTAGTTGTCATTTGATTTGATGCGGCATGCTTAGCTTAGATGATTTGATGCCTCATGCTTAACATTTAAATCTAATATTTGGAGAATTTATCTTGGCAAAAATAAGAGTCAATATATTTTATATATTTACTGAGCTATAATTGTTAAAATAATCATTATTTGAACCTTAAGAAATGAATTCGGTGGAATCCTAAACCCCAGTACCTCTTGCACCATTGTTAATATTTTTGTGTATATAATTTTTATAAATCTAAAAATCCTTCACTTTCACAAGTCTTAGAGTTCGAACCTTCATTACTACAACCACGAAAAATATTTAATCACCTGGCAATTTCCTTTTCGGTTCACAAACAAGTTTATGAACTTACTTCCTTAGAACACATGTAAAACATTGTTCCCTAGGATGAAATCCTCACCTCATACCCATACATAATCACAATAACATTCAAATGATTATGGTGATGTCTTATCTACAAAGTTTAATGGTAAAGCAATAAACCTCGTATTGTATTCCTTAATACTATGTCTATCTAGAGTTCAAATATGCTTCGCAGTTTTGTTTTCTATATGCACGACTTGAAAGATACGTTAGGGAATGAAGCAGTTCAAGTCAAATATAACCTCAAGTGGAAGGATGATTGTTGTCGTTGTAGCTCCTTGCTTTTTCACATCTTCAAGACTTAACAATACTTGTAATGTCTCATATCCTAATACTTTCAAGATAACCTATACGAAGTTGACTCTAGTACATAATCAAGCGACTCTTAACATGAGTCTTGATTCACTAAAATATGACAACCAAACTTGGCATACCAACGCTTGGTGGGTTCAACCGAGCAATGCTCTAACAAAAAGGTATGTGGAGACTAAAACTTATCTATCACTCAGAAGTATATTCAATTTTATCTACTAATGAGACTAAGTCGTATAGCTATATAGACTTTATGTTATACACATTGAAATTTCGAGTCGAGTTTATCTCGTTAATATAATTCTCGAAATATGAGTTTAAAACTTAGAATACTTCATTATCTACTTGAAAACTTTAGTATAAACAAATCATTTGTTGGAAACTGAATATTAAGTCAAGATGATCATGTGAAAATTACGTTGAACATGTTACATGATTTGTGTGAGACAATCATTTGATGTTAACTTGGGATGTTTCGTATTGATCAAATAATCACTTGAAAATTACTTGAAGCTAGTGGTATGTGTAAGATTACCATTGTTCTTCTAAGGATGTTTCAAATCGATTATCGAGAGTTTTAGAACTACTACCAAAGTCTGGATATAGCGTAATATGCGTACCCAGTATGCGACTGTGAAATACTAGTTGGGTCCGAAAATCTTGTTTGCGAACGAGTTTATCTGTATGGGTATGAAACTGTAGTTTGCGAACGGAAAAACTAGGTAAGGTTCGGAACAGTAGTTCGCGAACTCAGTGGTTAGGTTCTAAAATCGGCAAGCATGAAAACTTTTTCACATACTCTATATGCAAGCTAAATTGTCTATACTCATGAACTCAGGTTCGTTTGCGAACTAAAGTCCCTAAATTTTCAATGCCTTTAAGGTATGCGAACTTTGTTTGCAATCCGTGATATTACGTTCATGAATTGGTTCTTGTATACATACTTTTTACACATACAAACCAAGCCGAATATATTTAAAATACTTCACATATATTTCCATGAAATGTTGAGCATTTGAAAAACTCTCTTAGAACACATTTAGATACATTTGATCATCTATCAAATTGGTTGATTATCAGATTGAATCTAGAAGTGATTGATGGAAATAGCTGAGTTAAAAGTGTCCATATGGCTAACTTCGGTTAACTGTTATTGAGCCAACTCATAATACACATTTAGGTATGGTTCATCCATATCTGAATATAAGTATCTTTCATTTGTGTCTATCAAGCTAAACCATTTAACGGTGGAGAGTGATTGCTTATTTTCTAAGCTAACTTATCTTGAATCTTAAGTCAGGTTTTCATCTAACGGTTTGATTGCCTTGATAATAAGATATATTAGCTTTGATTGTAAGGGAATCAGAACTATGATCAGGAAATTATTGAAAAATTTCAATTAGGACTCAGATATTCCAGGTTTCAGTTAGGAGTCAGATATTAAGACATGCTATTGGTCTCCACCTGAACAAGTCTTTGTGATGTTCTGTTGTGATGGATCATCATTTGGTAATCCTGGCTCTGCTGGATTTGGTGTTGTTATAAGGGATTCAAATTGTCAGGTGTTGGGTGCCATGTCTGGAGGTATTGGAGTTGCTACTAATTATCTGGCAGAATATTATGGAATCATGTGTGCAGTGGAGCTGGATGTGCAATGGGGTATGCTGAAGATAATTATAGTTTCAGATTCCAAATATGTTCTTACTGAATTTGCTAAGGGGAGAGTTCCATGGTTTATGAAAGGGAGATGGAAGATTGCTACAAGGAAGCTAAACCAAATAAAATATCAACATGGTGACGGAGAAGCCAATTTTTCTGCTGATTGTATGGCAAAGAAAGGAGTAGCATTAGCAGCTGGTGTTAGGCAAATTTATATAGGGAGACCTTAGTGCTTACCAAGAGTAGAAATGCCAAATGTTGAATATTATAGGTTTGGTTGATTTGAGTGATTTAGTGTGAGTTGGGCCTGAGTGTATGGGCCTGTTTTTTTGCTGTTAAAGTTGGTATTCTTTGTATTTGGGCTGTATCATTTTTGCTTATTCAATGAAATTTTATGTGATTCAAAAAAAAAAAAAACACTTTGATTGTAAGCAACCCACATTTGGAAGACTATATAAGGAGAAACTCTAGCAGCTTGGAAACCTAATCCCGACACTTCCGTGTGTCCTAGTTGCAAATTAGAGTCGATTCTCTCTTAACATAGGTTTCCAGTTCTTCTGAAAACCATTACTAGGTTTAACGACTTAAAGACTTCGCTTGGTATTCGTGAAGCCATGTCCAACTATTTTCTCAGTAATTGCGTATCTTGATCTTACTATTCTATCATATTGAGTTTAATCTTCTCTAAGATTATCTCGATATTTATATAAAAAGTAATTACAACAGTTCTTCGTCTCAGACTCTTGTGATTCCGCAATAACTTCTTCTGTTAATCAGTTAGGTTATTGTGTGGTGACTAATACTCTAGGCTACTCTTCGGGTGACATAAGACCGGATTATTAGTTGTGTTTCCTGTTCACTTTGACCTTTATCTAAAGTCAGAAACCAAAAAGGAATAGACTTGTCTGTGGGAGACAAATTTGTTTATAAGTCTTCGACTTTGGGTCGTAGCAACTCCTGGTCTATAAAGGACGTTATCTAGGGGAATCAAGTGCACAGGATCTTGCGAGATTCAAGAGGCGTAAGGAATGCGATTGTACCTCAATCAGTGTGATACTTGGTTAGGTCCCAACTATATTCCAGTATGAAGTTAACGTGTAGTACGCTAGAGTCTGTAGCGGCTTAACACAATGTGGTGTTCAAGTCTGGACAAGGTGCCGGGGTTTCCTGCATTTGCGATTTCCACGTTAACAAAAATTCTGGTGTCTGTGTTATTTCTTTTCCGCATTATATTTTCTTTATATAATTGAAATATCACAGGTTGTGTGTTGATCAATTACAGTTGATAAATCCGACCTTGTTTGTTGGATAGAACTTGATTGATACTTAGATCTTGGTCTTTGGTACCATCTAAGTTATTCTCACACCAATCAGCTTCACGAACTCATATCTGTTTGATTACTGATTGTGTTGAGCAAGAGATAAATCTCTTTGATATCTTTCTTTGATTGAGTTTCATTAAGTTGTTACTCTCGCGATTATATTGAAGTTTAGTCCATACAGATTGCCGAACGAAATAGTTGGGTGTGGTTGTTGTACCCCCGCGTTTTCAGTTTAATCTTCCATTATAACAATTCTAACAAAGTAAGTTTTTGTTTGTGTTTTTGTAGGAGAAAGTCGTAAAAAGGCATTACTTGGAGAAAGAGGGAGAAGCATTCACGTTTGATGAAAACTATATCATATTTTTACGCACAAAGATATTTTTACGATTAAAATATTTTATA
Organism: Papaver somniferum; assembly: GCF_003573695.1. NCBI lineage: Eukaryota > Viridiplantae > Streptophyta > Magnoliopsida > Ranunculales > Papaveraceae > Papaver > Papaver somniferum. The sequence goes on from NC_039364.1 coordinate 129,071,328, forward strand.
TGATGATATCATCAAATATCTTAATTCAAATGACTTTCCTTTTTTTTTTTTTAAGATCATTATAAAGTGGGTTTTAGATTGTTTTTTTTATTAGATATCAAACCCAAGGCCATTACAATAAGAGAGAGTGAGGAGAGTGCCAAACATTTGATTCTCACTTTTCACTTTTTTATGAAGGTCCGACACCACTTCAAGAGTTATTCTCCTCCCATAGTTCGATTTAAGTTTCTTTTTTCAATTGTTTCCAAGTTGAAAACAACATTTGACTGGTATGGGTGTGGTGATGAGCATTAAAATCAGGGGCTTAGCTGTTGGTCTAGCTTTATTGTCTCTCCTAAAGTATCATTTTCCCAGTAACTAGGAGTCTGAACATTATTGTGTTATTCAAGTCTAAGGGTATCAGAAAAAAACCGATTGGCTCTGTTACAATGGTTGTAATAATGTTAAAGCGCCAAAAAACACTTATTATTTTTTACTTATGTTGTTAAAATAGGTGCATCATATGGGACTTAAGGATCATGACACATGATTGTGACCGTTAAACATTTTTTATGGTTTTTTTGGAGAGACAATTACTCTCTAAGGCTAACTAAGATGGCTCTCCAAATTTAAGATTCAAGTTGCCGACACTTGGTTTGATACAAGCCTTAGCCACTATGATAATTTAAGTTCGGTTCCCATAATGGTTGGACGCCAACATCTGAACTGCTAGATTTTAATTTATAAAAAGGATCTGATATTTCATGATAGGTCCCTATAATGGTTGGACGCCAACATCTGAACTGCTAGATTTTAATTTATAAAAAGGATCTGATAGTTTATGATAGATGCACTCAATAGTTTGGCGCAAGTAGACGAGCCGTTAAATTTTGACTCATAAAATCGAATTTAATGACTCAAATTTTAACGAACTCTAGAGTTAGGAGTAAAAAGTAAAAAATTTGTGCACCCAATCATCGGGAGTAACAAACTTGATTCAAGATCACGTTCAAGCAGTTTATTGAACGCTAGATTGAATCAAGGAATGCCACGCTTTTTAGGTTAAATCTTGAATATTGGAGAGCCATAATGGTTAGCCTAATTGGATACATACCCCTCATTTTAGTGGTCTATGGATATTCAACCTCCAAGGATATTTCTTATATTAAACCGACAGGCTTCTAGAAGAAAGGAGAGATAATGTCATTAATTTCATTAATACCCTCTCTTATTTATTTTTTTCACAAAGAACGAAGACTTTATTAAACATCAGAGGAATATGTTACATCATGATCCATTTTGTATTGGAGATCAAATGGTGGAGCATGCCACCATTCTCCAGAAATATACAACCTGCGAACAAACTTGGCTAAGTAATCTGCCGCTTTGTTACAAACACGAGGGACATAAATACACTGCCAGTGAATATATGTTTTACAAAATTTAATGCACTCACACAAAAGAGAAGAAATTTTCCATGTTAAAGGTGCCATGATAAAGGAACCTTGTTATTTATAAACAAAACTAGCCCTTGTTATCTGACTCAAAGATATCTTGACTCCACTCTTGAGAATGTTCCCACTTCATAGCTTAAGAAACATCTCAGGTCTCTGCTTGGTGAGCATGAACCACTCTTTTTAAGTCTCCCTTTGCGGCAACATATTGTCCTGTAGAATTATTTGTTAGGATAGTAATGCCCGCTAGAAGGAAAAAAATCTTATGAATAGAAGCGTTTACATTTAATTTTAGAACACTAGGTGGAAGAGGTTTCCAATGGTGAGTAGTAAAAACAAGCTGTCCAGAATGCAATGAATGCTAAAAATGAGAATGCATGATATGCCGGTTAGATAAATATGCATAAATATAAAATATAACAATATTAAGATCATCCTAGTATTATCAATCACCTCACAATAATCTTAATCGACGCGGCGAAAGAAGATATTGTGGAATCACAAACGATGAGACGAAGATGTTTATGACTACTTTTATATCTTGCCTATCAGAGATATTAATCTCAAGCCAATCGTTAAGATTGTACTCAAAACGATAGAATCAGCAAGATCATATCACACAACTACGAGAAAGTAGTATCGGTCTGGCTTTACAATCTCAATGAAGTCTTTAAGTCGTTAACCTGGTTTACAAGAAGAAATCTAAGGTTATAGGAGAATCGACTCTATCTAATACAACTAGTATCACACAGGAGGTGTGGGGATTAGGTTTCCCAGTTTCTAGAGTTCTCCCTTATATATTCTTTCAAATCAGGGTTTGCAACTAATGTTAGCTTGGTAACAACGCATTCAATATTCACTGTCAGATGAAAACCTGATTAGATTCAAGCTAATATCTTTCAACAGTTGGATCGAAAACTTAGCTTGTTACACACAAATGAAATGCACGATTTTAGGTTTGTGTAACCGTGCCCAAACATGTACATTTGTTGGTTCAACAATAGTTAACCGAATGGTTAGCCATATGAGCACTTTCATATCAACCATATTCTTCTTCACCATAACTAGTTCAAATGACTCAAATGAACTAGTTAGAGAGTTGTTCAATTGCAAGGAAATCTTATGTAGATACACAAGACACAATCGAACCAAAAACGATTTGATTCACTCGAATCGGTTCATGAACCTTATAGCCACGGTTTGCATTTTTCATTCCTTAGTTAATATAAATATAAGTTCACAAACAATCGTATTTAGATATAAAAAACTTAAGTTCGCAGACTTAGTTCGCGGACTTAAGTTCCCGGAAGGAGTTCTCAAACTCCAGCAGATTTTCTCGGGTCGAGAACATCCGCCAGTTCGGGACTGGGTTCGCCGACTGAGTTCACAGCTCTTGTTCCGGTTCTCTTGATCAACAAAGTTCGCAAACTTCGGTTCAAGGAAAAAGGACTTATACATATATGTGTTACCACACAATGTTTATATCCATCATTGGTTATATAATCTAAACTCTCATTTCAATCATTGAGACATTCTTAGAGGACATTATTATATAATTGTTATTCACAAACTATTTTTCGTCAAAGTAAGCAATTTTCAAAGTGATTGAAACATAACATGATTTTTGTCACTAGGTAAAGATGAAATTGGCCAAAGCAAAAGCTTACCAACACATATTTAGAGAAATAGATAGGCGAGATAAACTCGGCTCGAAATAGCAAATGTGTATAATCAAAGTCTATATAGCAAAACGACTTTTGTCTCAAAGATAGGAGATAGAGTAGATAGACTTTTGAGTGATAGATAAGTTCAAGTCTCCACATACCTTTTAGTCGATGAAATTCCACCAGTTCCTTGAGTAGATCTTTGTCTTGTATGATGATTTCCATGGAGTTCTTGAGCTCAACTACACTTTCTATCCTAGTCCGAGACTTAGCTGTAGTAGACTGGAAATTGAGACTTATAATTTTGATCACTAACATTGACAAACATGCTTGAGATATCAACGCATGCGAGTTCGACCGAGCAATGCTCTAACATCTGCAACTTATAAAGAATGGTGTTTTCCATAACATAAGCCATAAAATTTGGTAGTGTAAATCAAAGTTGAAGTGAGGTAACTAGTTGTATTGCAAAAATGATTATAAGCGGATTTGGTTGTAAAAGATACATGTATAGGTGAGAGGAAAAATAAAAGTACCTGCTTGCTGTAGAAGAATTGGAATAGTCAAAATAGAGTTCACATGATGTGGAGTGAATAACTTTCGTATGAGCAGAATGTTTCATTGAGAAGTAAATTGATCTATAAACTTTGAAACCCACTACTAATCACTTGTATGAAAATCATCCCATTGAAGAAGAGTTCACTCTGACTAGGAATCCAATTATGTGTCCAAATGTTGATAGTGGCCCCATTACGCACTTACAATTTGTGTGTAAAATATGCACTCCATGAAGTATACTCTACCAAATACAACTAGCATTATTGTTATAAGTTGGAGGCTCTTGCTTAAGGTTATGATAAGGATAATATTTGCTCTTCAATATTTGAACTCATGGTTCTATGGTATTATGAAGTGAATTCCAACCAAATTTGGCCAGTAGAGCGAAATTGTGATGATGAAGTTGTTTTAAGTGAGTGGTTCTACTAGCTCGATTTATAAGCTTTCTCTGCCATCCTTGAAGCTTGTTTTGCGTTCTGTCTAATATAGGTTGACAAGTATTTTTCGCCAACCTCAAAGTCTTCATATGGAGTATATTGCTGATTGTATGGTTGTGTGAAGATGAATCACTCATGCTGAAGAAAATTGTAGACTCTTGGAGATTGACGACCTGTCCAGAAGCATTGTTGAAGAACGGAAGAAGATTCTAAAGATGTCTAAGATGTGTTGGTGTAGTTTCTAAAAAGAGCAAGCCGTCATTAGAAAAAAATGACTAATTTTAAGACTAGTTTGAGCAACTTTAATACCTTTCAAACTACCTTGTTGGACATGCTTCCATAACGAGAAGAGATAGATAAGGGGATAAGGGATCTCCTTGTCGAACTCCTCTTATAGGAGCAAAAGAAGGTGTTGAAGGGCTACTATTGATAAGAAGTGAAACATTAGTTAGTGGTGAAACCAGTTTTAAGAACCTCTGGTTCCGCCACTGTTTGATGTAGTGATGCATTGTTGAACCAGCTTAATCCGGTCTTCATAGAACTCAAGTTGCTTGAAAATATCAAAAAGAAAAGGCCATTCAAGTCGATCAAATTCCTTTGACATATCCAATTTAAGAAACTTTAACTTTCCTTTCCTTTTCATGGTATAAATTTCATGGGAATTCATGATATTATTTTGAGTGTATCTACTAGAAACGTAAGCATATATTGGGTTAGAAAAATAATGTTAGGCGTAGCAACGACTTTAATATGTTTGGAAAAAGTTTGACAATGATTTTATAACTCACATTACATAAGTTAATAAGATGATAACTACTAGGAGCCCGAGAATATAATGTTTTTGGGGTAAGTACCTGATATGTGCTTATGAGTGAAAAAAATGTTGAAACATATGGACCACATCTGACCCGATAAGACACCAATATTTCTGATAGAAAGCTGTTGGAAAACGGTCATTGCTCGGTGAAGCCTATGGTCGTAATTTCTTGTTCAGTTTGAAGTTGAAGAAGATGTTCATTTTCCAGAATCAATAATACAACCATGAAATTGTGTTAGAGCATAACTCGGTTGAACCCACCAAGCGTTGGTATGTCAAGTTTGGTTGTCATATTTTAGTGAATTAAAACTCATTTTAAGTGTCGCTTGATTATGTACTAGAGTCAACTTCGTATAGGTTAGCTTGAAAGTATTAGGATATGAGACATTACAAGTATTGCGAAGACTTGAAGAAGTGAAGAAGTAAGAAGCTACAACGACAACATCATCCTTTCATTTGAGGTTAGTGATATTTGACTTGAACTATTTCATTCTCTAACGTATCTTTCAAGTCGTGCATATTGACATAGTATTAAGGAATACAATACGAGGTTTATTGCTTAACCATTAAACTTTGTAGATAAGACATCGACATAATCGTTTAAATGATATTATGATTATGTATGGGTATGAGGTGAGGATTTCATCCTAGGAAACAATATTTTACATGTGTTTTAAGGAAGTAAGTCCATAAACTTGTTTATGAATCGAAAAAGAAATCTCCAGGCGTTATTGGTATTGTTATTCATTGCATATCTTGTGAACAACCAATATGTGTGATTTAGTATAACCGCTCATGACTTGTTTGTGTTCTTGGTAAAACTAATCACAAAGGCCTGACTTATGTATTGGTATGACTTTTATTAGTGAAACCGATCTTAAGTAATCACCTGAGATGGTATGATCGAGTTTGTGATTTGTCTATGACCGAATCTGGGTAAAGGGGAACCAATCCTAGTAAGAGGTGCATCACATCACAAAGGGCAATCGATCCTTGAATGAGGTGCAGCAAGTTGGTAGCAAAAAAGGGAACCGATCCTATGGATGAGTGCAACACGTTTTTAGGCAAAGGGGAACCGATCCTATAGACATGTGCAACACATATAAATTAGATACCATATATATGTGGGGAACCGATCCTAGTACCTAGTCAACCGAATTTTGGAAAGCTAGTGTGATTATGCACAATACTCACATGGAGGTAGAACCAAAACTTGTTTTGGTAGAACCGTTAAAACCATGATTTGTGATTGAGTGTTCTTGATCAATCACATAGTTCTTGAAAGTCAGATGAACCAATTCTAAACTTGTTTGGAAGTGTGGCAAATCAGTTTCAAGGTTGTAAGTATGAAAGAGGACTTACAAAGTAAGGATGTCGACATACTTTGAACACGTACAACAATGTTTATCTTTTATTATTCAAAGTTATTCCTTAATAGCTAAAGGAAGAAAATCCCAGGATCGAAATATAAATAAGTTAAGAATCCTTTATTTAAGGTTGTTAATTTTATTTTAGGAAAATGAGAATTAGTAATGTGCATTTACTAGTTGAGGTTTTCCAAAGAGATTTTTCAGTCAATATTTTGGACAGAGCATTTCCAGGAATTATGGAAACCGAATTTGGAATATATTGCATATCTTGAGAATATTTTCGGTTTTGGAAAGTCCTTGGTGTCCAAACTTCCTTCGTGACAACAAACTTCCTCTGTTGTGTTGTTACTGGTGTAGCCGCCTATTCGGAGAGGAGAGTAACCTAATTAGGCAAAATATCCTACGACCGCTCAGTTTAAAGTCTTCTTTGGGATTGAGAAGCTCTATTACTACCGTTAGTGGGAAACTAGATAATTGCGGTTTATCTTGTGTTTTCGATTGATTTGATTGACTAACGGTGGTTGAAATTTGATTGCACCTAGTTTGTTTATGCTTGAGAACCTTCTCTTCTGATATAAGATTCACTCAAACTAGATCGAAGTTTCGACAGGGATCTTTAGACTGTTTTTAGTTCTAAAGACGATCTTGGTGATAACCCATTGTTAACAGACTTTGATTGATCACAAGAGATTCAAGTTGTTGTGTGCAGGTGTTTATTGAAGATCTAAGAAGATTTGAAGACAAAGAAGATATTGAAGATTTCTGATTTGGGGTTCATAATCTTTGGTGTGCACAATACTTGTTTCGGTATAAGAGGATACAACTATAATCGGTTTATCCTTGTGGTAGACTGGATTGATTATTTGTGTAGATCGGCATCAATACAATTCTTTCTGATTAAAAGTATTGGTTGCAAAATCTTAACAATTACCTTTGGTAGTTGAACATAAGATAGATCTAAGAACCTGACGAAGGAGTTTATTTGAGATAAACAGATTAGCCTTTATCGAACTCACATCACTTGGTTGAAGAGAGTTGATACCAAACAGATTTGTTGTTCCTTTACTGTTTGGAATACGAACCAAAGTAATTTTTCCAAGTACGTGACTTATTCATAATTTGGAGGCGTGGGAATACAAACGGAATTAGGTGAACTATAGGTTTAGTTGCTTGGTATCAACTATACGAAGTTGGTTTAATTTTGTGTAGCGGCTTAATCCTGAGAGTATTCAATTCTGGACAAGGTCCCGGGGTTTTTCTGCATTTGCGGTTTCCTCGTTAACAAAATCTTGTTGTGTCATTTACTTTATTTTCCGCATTATAATTGTTTTATTATAATTAAAGTAAGTTACACTAACATTAATTCCTATTTACTTGATAAGCAATCCTATTGTGTTTGGTTAAGTCCGAACCTTTTTATCAAGTAAACATACTTCGTTGTTGTATTTTCTCGATCTCGTATCCATAGACGATGACACGAAGTGTGAACCGATTAGTTGCATTGTCTGTCTCTGTCCATAGACAATCACTGTCAGAGAAACGAATTATAGGTAGGAAAAGTTTTAGCTTGAGGTATATTTAGGTACCCACGCCTTTTCAAATTGAGACAAGATTTTTGGATTAGAATGAGGCTTAGTTGCGGAGTGTTGGACATATAACAAACGTGACTTGATAAGTCATGTCTTTTGTAACTTTCGTTTGTTATAATATATATGTTGTATATGCGATATCTAAGAAATCTCTGTATATCTTATATTCCGTGTATCCAAAGGAATATATTTTGTAATCTTTGACAACATAAGTATGCAGTTCTTGAAAAAGCGGGGGTACAACAACCACACCCAATATTTCGTTTGGCAATATGAATAGACAAACTCCAATATACTTTCAAGAGAATCAACTAGACGGTCAGACTCAATCTAGAGAAAATTATATCCAAGAGTTTTGTATCTCTCTTTCTCAATCCAATTTGCAATCAACAAATAGGATTTGCGAGCCAGATTGAATATACGAGAAGTAACTTGAATGGTATCAAAGACCAATGTTCAAGGATCTATCAATTTCAATCAACAATTAAAGGTTGGATTTACCAATTGATCGATTCAACGCACAACCTATGATATTTCAATTACATAACAAAATATAATGGGAAAAAAGAAATAACACAGACACCAGAATTTTGTTAATGAGGAAAACCGCAATTGAAGAAAACCCCGGGACCTAGTCCAGATTTGAACACCATACTGTATTAAACCGCTACAGACACTAGCCTACTACCAATGAACTTCAGACTGGATTGTAGTTGAACCCTAATCAATCTCACACTAATTCAAGGTACAGTTGCGCTCCTTACGTCTCTGATCCCAGCAGGATACTACACACTTGATTCCCTTAGCTGATCTCACCCACAACTAAGAGTAGCTACGACCCAAAGTCGAAGACTTGATAAACAAATCTGTCTCACACAGAAAAGTCTATTGGAATTGATAAATCTGTCTCCCACAGAAATACCTACGAGTTTTGTTCCGTCTTTTGATAAATCAAGGTGAACATGAAGCAATTGATAACCTGGACATATATTCCTGAAGAACAACCTAGTATTATCAATCACCTCACAATAATCTTAATCATATGGTAGCGAAACAAGACATTGTGGAATCACAACCGATGAGACAAATATGTTTGTGAGTACTTTTTATCTTGTTTATCGGAGATTAAATCTCGAGCCAATCTTAAAGAAGATAGTACTCAAACACGATAGAAACAACAAGATCAGATCATGCAACTACAGAGAAAATAGTTGGGTCTGGCTTCACAATCCCAATGAAGTCTTCAAGTCGTTAACCTACAGGGTTTCGTGAAAAACCTAAGGTTAAAGGAGAATCGACTCTAGATTATGCAACTAGTATCACACATGAGGTGTGGGGATTAGGTTTCCTAGTTGCTAGAGTTCTCCTTTATATAGTTTTCAAATCAGGGTTTGCAATCTAAGTTACCTTGGTAACAAAGCATTCAATATTCACCGTTAGATGAAAACCTGATTAGATTTAAGCTAATATATTTCAACCGTTGGATCGAACTTAGCTTGTTACATACAAATGAAATGTACCTTCATTTAGGTTTATGTATCCATACCTAAACGTGTGCACCATGTTCGCTCAACCGTAGTTAACTGAGGTTAGCTATATGAACACTCTCATATCAACCTTATTCATCTTAACCAATAACTAGTTCAAATGACTGAAATAAAACTAGTTAAAGAGTTGTTCAATTGCTATATTCTCATAGAAGTATACAAGAACACAATTGAAGCAAAATCGGTTTGATTCACTCGAATCAATTCATGAACATTATAGCCACGGTTTGCAAAGAATGCATTCCTTATTATATAAATGTATTTGTTCACGTACATAACCGATTTTAGAACTTTAACCTTCAAGTATGCAAACGGGTACGCATACTTGAAATACCCGGACGGAGTTTGGGTTTTGCCAGTATGCAAACGGGTACGCATGCCTCCAATCCCAGCAGAAAATCTCGGACATGAACCTTACGCCAGTACGCATACGTGTGCGCATACTTAGGTTCCCGGATTTCTCAAACCAACATGTCTACATACGGGTACGCATACTATGATTCCCGGACATGGATAACATATGTGCAAGAGTACACAACATGTCACAATCCAATAATGGTTAAGTGTTCTAAACTCATATTTCAATCATTGAAACTTTCTTAGAGGATGACAATAGCCATTTTCACACACTATTAACATCAAAGCAATTTCCAAGTTATTTGAAATAATCATAACAAAACATTCCAAGTCTACACCAAATGATTGTATCACACAAACCATGTAAGATGTTACTCGACAATTTTCACATGATCATCTTTTTAATTTCGTGAAGAATATAAGATGAACTTGGTCGAAGCGAAAGCTTGCCAACACATATTCCGAGAAATATGTAAGTGAGTTAAACTCAGCTCGAAATCTCAAATGTGTATAATAGAAAACTATATCATAAAACGACTTATGTCTCAATATAGGAGATAGAGTAGAAATAGACTTTCCAAGTGATAAATGAATTTCAGTCTCCACATACCTTTTTGTTGATGAAGTTCCACAAGCTCTCCTTAGTAGTTCTTCGTCTTGAATGATGAACGTTGTGAAGTCTAATGCTCAACTACACAATCTATCCTAGTCTGAGACATCTATAAGTAGATTAGAAATCAAGACTTATAGTTTTGATCACTAACTTTGACAAACAAGCTTGAGATAGCAACGTTTGCGAGTTCGACCGAGCAGTGCTCTAACAATCTCCCCATTTGTCGATTTTAGTGACAAAACTATCAATACATATGGATTACAAAATAAATAAACTTTGTAGCTTCTCATCCAAATGCTTTATCTCATTGGTTCTTCAATATTACTCGAAATCTTCGTCACTTTCAAGTACTCCAATGATTCCAAATGTATTCAACTCAGGATCATAGTTGGTGAAGATCTATAGCAATAACATGAGAAAACAGTTGCTCTCAATCATTATTATACAGTGTCATAGTATCATTACACAACATCAAAGTTCAGTTGTATCACAACTTTGACAACAATACTATGGTGATATATATATCATTCCCCCTTAGTCAATACTTTATCACACAATGAAAACCACTCCCCTTTACATAATGATCCGTAAACCATAATGTGTTTGTAGTGTGAACTGCACATTAATTCTCCCCCTTTTTGTCAATATAAATTGGCAAAGGTACGAAAACTAGTGGGATCCTCATGAAATTTTCATAGAGATATTTCATGACCAAAAGAGAACAACATATTAACTTGTTTAGATGCCATCATATAGCCGAAGCTAAATGCATTCATCAAGGTGTTTATAAAGATACAAGATAACTCCTACAATATTCCACATCCACACTCCCCACAAAGATTTGCAAATTAAGCACAAGTTCAATTAAGAACTCTCCCCCATAAAATGTCATTCTCGAAAGAACAACAAGAGCGACCTTACTTTTACAAGAAAAGAAGGATTTCTTTGGACATTAACAAATCATATGAAACATGAATTTGTATCCAAAAATCTCAATTGAATTAACCACAAGGAAAATGATCAATTAAATTGACCATGCTCAACATAAGAGAACTTACGGAGCAACACAATATATACACAAATATGTGGATCAAGGAAAGACCAATACTGCGGAATAATCAGAGATTCATTCTATTTTTTATCACTATTTGCACAATGACATATAATAGACTTAATATTTGTAAACAAAAGTTCATCCTTTCTTCCATCAACATTTTCATAATGACATAAAAGGCTTAACTTTTGTAGTCAAAAGTTCATTCTATCTTTTATCAATACTTCATACCGACATGTAATAAAGATAACTTTTGAACAAGTATGGGACAGTCAAGGTTCACGGACGTAAACAACATATCCCATAACAATTTGCAATATATAAAACCATAAATATTAATACTGCAAAAATCATCTTCCAAATCAACTTTAGAATTTAAATAAATAAATCTAAAAACATTGCAAGATGAAAAACGTTGGAAATAGATATGTGTACTCACAATAATGGCTATTCCAAACCCTAGTTATCCTTCTTGAAAACACAAGAATAAATTCTTATAAGAAGTTCCCTATTGAATCAAAAACAACCCTAAAAACAAAATGAACACAAGCAAAAATCAACATTCATGTACAAAAGCTTCATGGGTTTCATGACCTTCAAGCTTGTGACAGATGAAGTTGACTGCATCTTTGGACACGATATTCTCCTTGAGACGATTCTCAACACGTGTCTTCATTAGAGCGAGGTCAGAGTTAACCTTCTTCAACTCAGTTCTTAACATATCAAGATTGGTATCAACAAGAAGCAGTTTTGCATCATTAAACTGACCGATACAATCTTGAACAACTTCAGCAAAAATCTCTTCATCATTCTCAATATCTGAGTAATTATCAGGAGATTGAGGAGAGGTGTCATTAACTTCCACAAGAGTTATTTTCTCCTCTTCTTTGAAACCACAACCCTTATCAAGAAAACCTTTTGGAAAGTTACAAGATCCCGAAGGAGATCCCATCTTCTAAGCAAAAACAAACCTAAGGTATTCGTGCTTATATAAAAGGTTTTTGATATTTATATGGATTCTCAGGGAGACAATATTTTAGGGTTTCAAGAGTTTGTCCGTGACAAGTGACATGGGTTCCCGTACGAACACAACCTTGACCCACATCAGGAAAATACCCTAATAGCGAAAAACATGACATAAGAAAGTTGTTTGTACAACAATGTTTCTGCTACAAGAAGGATTTCACACATTTTAGCTCAACAATTTTTACATTCTTATTAGAAAAAAAATCAGAGCTAAAGAGTAGCAATTTTTGACACAAAAAAAAAAAGACTTGAAAAGTTTTGTCAAAATACAAATACTTATGCAAACATGTTTGTGAAAGATAATCCGACTAGGAACGATAAGAAAATAGCCAGAGAATCAGAAAACAATTTTCCATCAAGTATACCTGAATATATCTCGCTCAACCAGGAATTTTTGCGAGTGAGATTTCAACCTTGTGATTAATTAGCACAAGTATGAGACTTGATCTCATCAAATGAACGTTGTTTTTGGTTAAGCCTCTTTCTCCTGATCTTTGGATGAAAACCATTATGATGTGAAAAGTTATCATAAAACTTACTATCATCAAAATACGAAGCATAGTATTTGTTCTTACCCGAAGAAATTGATCTAGAGGAAACTGACAGCCTATTAATAATCTCTTTTTAACCTTCAATTATCATTTTTAGGTTGTCTTTTATCTCTCCATTTTTGCTTCCTTCTTCTGGTACCTTTTTCACATCATGAACAACAATATCTCCCTTTTTAATATAAGAATATCCTCGTGCTCTTCTTGGAAGAAATGGTTTAGGAAGACTGTTTCTCAATTGAACATTTGAGGAACACATCGAACTGAATCTCTTGGTGGGGTACACAGGATGAGTACTAAAACCAATTGGTTTATACATACGAATGTCAGTTACACCTTTGAGAATTAAATCTAAGGTGTGTTGAAGACAATCAATAGAAATGTCATTCAACCTAGATTTCCTCTTTTGTTCACCATGTCCTTTTGAATCACAAAAGAGACACACTTTATGATCACCTGAGTGATTAGACAGAACAGTCTTAATCCCATCGTTGGGAGATATCTTCCTTTCAAGTGATGTGAATATTCCTTGATTAGAGGAAGACACGGGCACATCTTTTCCAATAGGAAGGGATTTTAATTTTGCTTCTGGAACAGAAAATTTTCCAGTTATATCAAAAGAAGTTCAGTTTCCAAAGCATCCTCTTTGAGTTTATCCTCAAGCACAGTTCGTGAAGAACAGTGTGAGGCGTTTTCCTCACGAATGACCTTAAGAAGAGAGTTACACTCATTTACCATACCAACAAGGACATTCACTTTGTGTTTCAACCGGTTGACATTATCAGCCTGGATTCTAACAAGTTTTAGAATCACTGCACTCTCTTTGGCTGCTTCCCTTTCAATTTTAGAGTCAGACTCGTCAGTAAGGTAAACCGGGTAACACTTGTCAATGGAAGTCTGTTTCGTTGGAACACTAGGTTCGTCTATATTCAAGATTGACCAATCTTTTTCTTTAATAGATTTCATAGAAACATACCTCTTATTTCTGGTGATGCGTTTATCAGAGATAACACTTTTGTCCATATTCAGATCGCTACAAACCCAGACTTATAGATCTTAAACGTGTTTTCCTTCTCTGATACCAATTGAAAAAGCAGCGATACAACAACCACACCCAATATTTCGTTTGGCAATCTGAATAGACAAACTCCAATATAATTTCAAGAGAATCAACTAGACAGTCACACTCAATCTAGAGAAAAGTATATCCAAGAGTTTTGTATCTCTCTTTCTCAATTCAATCTGCAATCATCAAATAGGATTTGCGAGCCAGATTGAATATATGAGAAGTAACTTGAACGGTACCAAACACCAATGTTCAAGGATCAATCAATTTCAATCAACAACCAAAGGTTGGATTTACCAATTAATTGATTCGACGCACGACCTGTGATATTTCAATTATATAACAAAATATAATGCGGAAAAGAAATAATTCAGACACCAGAATTTTGTTAACGAGGAAAACCGCAATTGCAGAAAAACCCCGGGACCTAGTCTACATTTAAGCCGCTACAGACACTAGCCTACTACCAATGAACTTCGGACTGGACTGTAGTTGAACCCTAATCAATCTCACACTGATTCAAGGTACAGTTGCGCTCCTTACGTCTATGATCCCAGCAGGATACTACGGACTTGATTCCCTTAGCTGATCTCACCCACAACTAAGAGTTGCTACGACCCAAAGTCGAAGACTTGATAAACCAATCTGTCTCGCACATAAAAGTCTATTGGAATAGATAAATCTGTCTCCCACATAAATACGTATGAGTTTTGTTCCGTCTTTTGATAAATCAAGGTGAACAAGAACCAATTGATAACCCGGAATTATATTCCCGAAGAACAACCTAGTATTATCAATCACCTCACTATAATCTTAATAGTATGGTAGCAAAACAAGATATTGTGGAATCACAAACGATGAGACGAAGATGTTTGTGACTACTTTTTATCTTGCTTGTCGGAAATTAAATCTCGAGCCAATCTTAAAGAAGATAGTACTCAAACACGATAGAAATAGCAAGATCAGATCACGCAACTACAGAGAAAATAGATGGGTCTGTCTTCACAATCCCAATGAAGTCTTCAAGTCGTTAACCTATAGGGTTTCGTGAAAAACCTAAGGTTAAAGGAGAATCGACTCTAGCTTATACAACTAGTATCACATAAGAGGTGTGGGGATTAGGTTTCCCAGTTGCTAGAGTTCTCCTTTATATAGTTTTCAAATCAGGGTTTGCAATCTAAGTTACCTTGGAAACAAAGCATTCAATATTCACAGTTAGATGAAAACCTGATTAGATTCAAGCTAATATCTTTCAACCGTTAGATCGAACTTAGCTTGTTACACACAAATGAAATATACCTTCATTTAGGTTTATGTAGCCGTACCTAAACGTGTACACCATGTTGGATCAGCCGCAGTTAACCGAGGTTATCTATATGAACACTCTCATATCAACCTTATTCATCTTAACCATAACTAGTTCAAATGATTCAAATGAAACTAGTTAAAGAGTTTTTCAATTGCTATATTCTCATAGAAGTATACAAGAACACAATTTAAGTAAAATCAGTTTAATTCACTCGAATCAATTCATGAACATTATAACCACGATATGCAAAGAATGCATTCCTTATTATTTAAATGTATTATTTCATGTACATAACCGATTTTAGAACTTTAACCTTCAAGTATGCAAACGAGTACGCATACTTGGAATACCCGGACTGAGTTTGGGTTTCACCAATACGCGAACGGGTACACATACCTCCAATCCCAGCAGAAAATCTCGGACATGAACCTTATGCCAGTATGCATACGGGTGCGCATACTTAGGTTCTCGGACTTCTCAAACCAACATGTACGCATACGGGTACGCATACTATGGTTCCCGGACATGGATAACATATGTGCAAGAGTACATAACATGTTACAATCCAGTAATGGTTGGGTGTTATGAACTCTTATTTCAATCATTGAAACTTTCTTAGAGGATGACAATAGCCATTTTCACACATTCGTAACATCAAAGCAATTCTCAAGTTATTGAAATAATCATAACGAAACATTCCAAGTCTACACCAAATGATTGTATCACACAAACCATGTAATATGTTACTCGGTAATTTTCACATGATCATCTTTTAACTTTCGTCAAGAATATAAGATGAACTTGGTCGAAGCGAAAGCTTTTGATGTAGTTTTTACAAGTGGTAAGAAAGATTTGTTGCTCGGACTTTTATGAAGAT
The DNA here is from genome assembly GCF_003573695.1 of Papaver somniferum. Classification (NCBI taxonomy): domain Eukaryota; kingdom Viridiplantae; phylum Streptophyta; class Magnoliopsida; order Ranunculales; family Papaveraceae; genus Papaver; species Papaver somniferum. The sequence goes on from NC_039364.1 coordinate 129,087,593, forward strand.
TTGGTTTTTGATTATTAAAAGAAAATACTAAGACAAACTAATTAAATTTGATCTTTTTTTTTGGTTTATCAAGGAGAGATGAATCTAGGGTTTTGGATTCCACTACTTCCAATATTTGTAAACTCAATAATAATTTCTTCGACAAAATACTCCTACTTTACTCAAAACAATTTCAAACCCAATCTCATGCTTTGGAAGATAAAACGTTACAAGCTCCTTTTATGACTCTCGTCACTATTCCAATGCCTAATTCTCATTCGCTTATAAAAGATCGGTAGCTAAACTATCCAAAACAATTTTTACGAAGCATATAAAGAAGAGAAAATTTTTATAAAAATTAAAAGCACAAAATGGAGTATTTATTGTCAAAGAAAATAATTACTAAAATTCAATCATCAAAAAATAGATTCTTCCAAAACCCTAGAAAAGAAATTTAGCTACTCATGAATCGAAAAGTGGAGAAAACTTGATTAATCATTGCATTCAAAAAGTAACAAAAATAGCTTACAATGATTTCTTGTCGCTAAAAGACCTCCAGTAACAAAATTAGAAAAGTACAACCACTATGGGTATAGTTGCAGAACCTTTTCCGCTACTGTGAAGACAACGATATACAATTTCTGTGGTTGAAAAAGATACTGCTGCTGCAACTGTTTTGAACGGGTGTATGTTCTTCGTGTTCTTGAGTTTGCAGCAGCAGGTAGAATTTTTGTAACTTCTCTTTTCTGGATTCCTAGCTCTATATTTCTTCTCCAAAGTATCCGTACCCCTTTGTGTGAGTCCCGGTAACCTCTTTTATACACATATGGTTGATTAAATCTCACGAAATTTCCAAAACACGATCTTTCTTTTCTCGGAAATATTTTTCTCCAGAAAAACAAATATCGGTGATTTTTCTTTCCTGATTTATTCTTATCCGCGTCTCTGTTTATATGTACTCCCTCTGTTCTTTTTTAATAGGACAGTTTCTATAAATAAAAGTTTCAAAAAAATAGGCCAGTTTCCTAATTGGGAAAGTCAAATGTTATTTTAATTTTTTGGGACCACTTTTCTCTTAACTTCTTTTGATGACAAGTGTCATGTGGACCACTTCACTTTACTTCTTTTGATAACAAGTGTCATGGGGACCATTTCACTTCACTTCTTTTATTGACAAGTGTCATGAGGACCACTTTCAATGATTAGTTCTCTTAATTTCCTTAAATTTCTCTAAAAACAAAACTGGCCTATTAAAAAAAACGGAGGGAGTAACTCTTTACAGGCTTGTAATAAAATCTTCAGAGAAGATCTTCTTTCGCTTTCTACACGTAACTGCCAAATATCGAAACAGAAAATACCGTGTTATTCTCACTTTCCTGATTTACCGAGAATCAATCGAACTCATCCTTTTTTACGTGAAAACAACTACCTTCCCTGTATAAGCATAAGAATTCAATACCAATCCAAAATCGAGTCAAATTTCCAATAAAATCTCTTCAAATCAAACCCAGGAAATCTCGTAACTTCCTCTTACTCTGTTTAAGTCGAACTCGATGAACTAGCCCAATTTAATTGATTATGTTGGATCTAATACCCCTGTCCAGTCTTAACAGGACCAACCCAAAAAAAAACCCGTGATTGAGTCTTCTCCAAACTGTCCAAAATTCGAATCAAAAGTCTCACAGTCGACTGCTTAAGTTTCTCGCCAAATTGTGATTTTCAAAAGCTTGAAGTAGGTCACTCATTAACCAACCTACTGGGGTGGCGATAATAATTAGGTTACCCCTTAGTAATTTTTGGGGTGTCTTTAGAAAATTCCTTGGGTGTTTTTCAACACATCTCTTAGGGAGTTTTTAACACATTTCGGGGATGTCCTTAGCCAAAGTTTGGGTGCCTTTAATACTTTTCTCCCTAGGGTTCAAATGTCAAAAATACACCACTTCTTCGAATTCTTCCACCAACAGCAACCATCTCTTACCTCTCAGATCCACTTCTTTTCTTCAATTTACTTACATCACTAAAGCTGCCATGCTTTTCAGACATAACTTACATCACTAAAGCCGACATGCTTTTCAGATAGAGATGAAGAAATAAAAGCAAATAATGAGAAATAATTCGCCTCCAACAGTAGTTGCACATGAAATGACACTTTAGCACTTTTAAGCGACGTTTCTTCTTCTTTTGCTCCAAAGTACCTAAAACTCAAAATTAAACATAAAATACATAATTTACAAGAAAACTTCGCAAAGAAAGCATAAACAATAGATGAATATCAAGGTGTTTTTGACACCTATCTGCTTGCCAACACATATTCCGAGAAATATGTAAGCGAGTTAAACTCAACTCGAAATCTCAAATGTGTATAATAGAAAACTATATCGTAACACGACTTATATCTCAATATAGGAGATAGAGTAGAAATAGACTTTGCAAGTGATAGATGAGTTTCAGTCTCCACATGCCTTTTTGTTGATGAAGTTCCATAAGCTCTCCTTAGTAGTTCTTCGTCTTCAATGATGAACGCCGTGAAGTCTAATGCTCAACTACACAATCTATCCTAGTCCGAGACATCTATAAGTAGACCAGAAATCAAGACTTATAGTTTTGATCACTAACATTAACAAACAAGCTTGAGATAGCAACGCTTGAGAGTTCGACCGAGCAGTGCTCTAACAGTTCTTCTTTGTGTTTCTCATCCATTGAGAACACCTAAATCTAAGTCTCAACTTGGTCACCTTGGTTTTCTTCCAAGGGCCTGTGATTTTTTATTTCACCTCTGTTTCTTCTCAAAATTTTAGGTCATTATGACTGTTGTTAATTCTCCGGAGTCTTCTAAATCTCCACAAAGCAGCATCACAAATGCTGATTTTTCTTCTTGGACAGATGTGCCTTTTGCTCGAGTTCATGGAGCTATTTCAGAAAAACTTAATGGTCACAATTTTATTCTTTGGAAAGCTCAATTGTTACCCTATTTACAAGGTTATGATCTTGAAGGTTTTGTCACTGGTTCCGGTAATCGTCCACCAGTCAAGAACAAGGATGGTTCTGCAAACCGATTTTTTTTTAATCTTGGAATCGTACTGACAAACTATTACTTGGCTGGATTTTATCATCACTCACATCACCAATTTTGGCAAAGGTAAAATCATGTCAAACGTCTTCAGAGGTATGAACCAAACTTACTGAATTTTATGCATCTAAAACTGATGCTACTCTTATTCATTTGAAGTCTTCTCTACAAACTTTCACCAAAGAAAGTTTATCCATGGATGACTATATTCAATCGGTTCGTAATATTATCGATTCTCTTGCTGCTAGTGGTCATGAAATTTTAGACACATAATTTTGTCATTACGTACTCTGAGGTATTCGGCGTATGAGAGTGTTGTGAGTTCTCTTATTACAGCTATGGGTTTGATAACCACTAATCAGTTTGAGTCAATGCTTTTGGATTATGATCTTCGTGTTGATGCACAAACAAAATCGCACCTTATACCTCAAGTCAACCTCGTCAAGACTGCTCATGCACCTGATGTCCCTCTTACAAAGAATGGAACTCCAACAACTATTTGTCAAATTTGTGTGCAGCCTTATCATGATGCTCGTAATTGTTAGAAGCGATTTGACCAGAGTTACTTTCATCCACGACCTCCCCCACCAAGGAATGAGAATAAAAGAGGAGGCAGGCAATCATCTACCCTTGCTGGAAATTGTGCTGCGTATATGGCTGCTCACATCTATGATTGGTTACCTGAAAGCGGTGCTACTAATCACATGACACATTCTTTGGGTAATCTTCAGACTCTTGTTGAGTATACTGGTCCTGATCAGGTTAAAACTGCTAGTGGTGCAAACCTTTCTATATCACATACTGGTAATGCTGCTTTACAAACTCCTACTTGCAAGTTTGTACTCTCTCATGTGCTTCATGTTCCACATTTGTCTCACAATCTTCTATCAATGTCTCAATTTTGTCGTGACAATGATGTGGTTTTTGAATTTTGTGATGATTTTTGCCTTGTTAAGGATCGACTTACGGGGGAGGTAACACTTCGGGGACAACTTCGTGATGGTTTATACACTCTCTAGCATATCACTCCAAAAGCTCTTGTTGGTGAACGTGCCTCTATTCAAACCTGGCATCAACTTTTAGGTCACCCAATGCTTCGTACTGTTCAATCGGTTGTACGTCGCCATTGTCTTCCAGTTTCCAATTCAAAATTTTCGTTTTGTTCCTCATGTTTAGAGAATAAGAGTCATAAATTGCCTTTTTATTCTAGCACTATGGTTTATGATCATCCTTTTGATTTGATTGTGTCAGATGTCTGCTCCTATTTTATCCAATGAAGGTTATCGTTATTATATTATATTTATTGATGTTTTTAGTAGGTACACATGGATATTTCATATGTATGCTAAATCTGATGCGTTACAAATCTATATTATATTCTCTAAACATGTTGGAAATCAATTTAACACCAAAATCAAGGTGTTTCAGTCAGATAATGGTGGTGAATATTGAAAGTTCACTAAAGTTCTACAATCTAATGGAATTCTTTGTCGTTTCTCTTGCCCCCATACTTGCGCATAAAATGGTTTAGTAGAATGTAGACATCATCATGTTGCCGAAAGTGGTCTTACTTTAACGTCTCTAGCATCCATTCCCTTATCTTTTTGGTATGATGCTTTTTTTACCGCCACATTTCTTATGAACAGATTGGATTATGTTAGAGCACTGCTCGGTCGAACTCGCAACTGTTGCTATCTCAAGCTTGTTAGTCAAGTTTAGTTGATCAAAACTATATACTTGATTTCTAGTTTACTTATAGCTATGTCTCGGATTAGGATAGAATGTGTAGTTGAGCTTTAGACTTCACGACGTTCACCAATTGAAGAAGAAGATCTACTGAGGAGCTTGGAGGAACTTCATCAACAAAAGGTATGTGAATAAAGTCTATTCTATTCTATCTTCTAATGAGATAAGTCGTATAGATATATAGACTTTTACATTATACACATTTGATATTTCGAGCTGAGTTTATCTCGCTTATCTATTTTTCGAAATACGTGTTGGAAGCTTTTTGCTTTAGCTATGTTCATCGTATTCTTGACGAGTTTGGTTGGAAACAATTTATCTGTTGGAAACTAAATATTAAGTCAAAAGATGATCATGTGAAAATTACCTTGAACATCCTACATGATTTGTGTGAGACAGTCATTTGATGTTAACTGAAAATTTCGTATTGATCATTCAATCACTTGAAAATTACTTGAAGCTAATGGTATGGGTGAGATTACCATTGTCATCTTCTAAGGATGTTTCAATGATTGAAATAAGAGTTTAGAACAATTACCATGTCTGGATACAACATGGTATGCATATCCAGTATGCGAACTATATTGTAATGATTCAGGTCTGGAACTCTTGTTTGTATACCTAGTATGCGAACGGATTTACATGAGAAGGTACGGAACTCTTGTTTGTGTACCTAGTATGCGAACGGGTTTACCTGAGTTGGGTCCGAAATGGTTGTTCGCGAACCGGGTTTTCAAACGGCTTGACTAGGCCAAGGTCCGGAGCTGCTGTTCGGGTAAGCCAGTTTGCGAACACAGTGGTTAAGTTCTAAAATCGGTAATGTATTATTCTCATACTCATGAACTAAAACATTTATGATTTAAGGAATGCAAATTAACTTTGCAAACCGTGGCTTAATGTTCATGAACTGATTCTTGTATAAGTACTTTGTACAATCACGAATCAAATCGATTTTGTTTCAATTTGTTCATGAATATTTCTATGAGATAGTGAACAATTGAACAACTCTATTTGAAACACAATTAGATTCATTTGATTATATATCATGATTGATTGATCATCATATTTGATCTAGAAGTGTTAGATGAATACGACTAAGTCAAAAGTGTTTATATGGCTAACTTCGGTTAACTGTTATTGAGCCAACCAAATATACACGTTTAGGTACGGCTACCCATATCTAAATATAAGTATATTTCATTTGCGTGTAACAAGATAAGACCATCTAACAGTAGATATTGATTGCTTAATTTCTAAGCAGACTTAGCTTGAATCTTAAATCAGGAGTTCATCTAATGGTGAATATTGAATGCTTTGTTACTGAGCTATCTTAACTTTGATTGTAAGCAACCTGAAATAGCGGGGGTCTAACAACCACACCAAATATTTCGCTTAGCAATCTGTATGGAATAACTCCAATATACTTTCAAGAGAATCAACTAGACAGTCAGACTCAATCTTAAGAAAAGTGTATCAAACAATTATATCTCAATTTCTCAATTCAATCTGCAATCAAACAAATAGGAATTTGCGAGCCTGATTGAATATAAGAAATAACTTGGACGGTATCAAAAACCAATATCCAAGTGTCAATCAATTTAATCAACAACCAAAGGTTGGATTCACAATTGATTGAACTTACGCACAACCTGTGATATTTCAATTATATACACAAATATAATGCGGAAAAGAGATAACACAGATACCAGAAGTTTTGTTAACGAGGAAACCACAAATGTAGAAAAACCCGAGACGTAGTCCATATTTGAACACCACACTGTATTAAGCCGCTATAGACAGTAGCCTACTCCAAGTTAACTTCATACTGGAATGTAGTTGAGCCCTAACCAATCTCACACTGATCAAGGTACAGTTGCGCTCCTTACGTCTCTGAACCCCAACAGGATTCTACGCACTTGATTCCCTTAGCTGATCTCATCCAAAACTAAGAGTTGCTACGACCCAAAGTCGAAGACTTGATAAACCAATCTGTCTCACACAGAAAAGTCTATTGAATAGATAAATCTGTCTCCCACAGATAAATTTATGAGTTTTGTTTTGTCTTTTGATAAATCAAGGTGAACAGGAACCAATTGATATACCAGACTTATATTCTCGAAGAACACCCTAGAAATATCAATCACCTCACAATAATCTTAATCACATGGTAGCGAAACAAGATATTGTGGAATCACAAACGATGAGACGAAGATGTTTGTGACTATTTTTTATCTTGCCTATCGGATATTAAATCTCGAGCCAATCTTAAAGAAGATAGTACTCAAACATGATAGAAACAGCGAGATCAGATCACGCAACTAGAAGAAAAAAAAGTTGGGTCTGGCCTCACAATACCAGTGAAGTCTTCAAGTCGTTAACCTACAGGGTTTCGTGAAAAACCTAAGGTTAAAGGAGAATCGACTCTAGCTTATGCAACTAGTATCACACAGGAGGTGTGGGGATTAGGTTTCCCAGTTGCTAGAGTTCTCTTTTATATAGTTTTCAAATCAGGGTTTGCAATCTAAGTTACCTTGGTAACAAAGCATTCAATATTCACCGTTAGATGAAAACCTGATTAAATTTAAGCTAATATCTTTCAACCGTTAGATCGAACTTAGCTTGTTACAAAAAAATGAAAAGTACCTTCATTTAGGTTTATGTAGCCGTACCTAAACGTGTACACCATGTTGGCTCAACCGTAGTTAACCGAGGTTAGCTATATGAACTCTTTCATATCAACCTCATTCATCTTAACCATAACTAGTTCAAATGACTCAAATGAAACTAGTTCTAGAGTTGTTCAATTGTTTATATTCTCATAGAAGTATACTAGACATAATTGAAGCAAAATCGATTTTGATTCAATCGAATCAATTCATGAACATTATAGCCACGGTTTGCAAAAGATTGCACTCCTTATTATATAAATGTATCAGTTCATGAACAAATCGATTTTAGAACATTATCCACTCAGGTATATAAATGGGTACGCATACCTTAGTGGTAGGACTAAGTTTGGGTTCGTCAGTATGCGAATGGGTACGCATACCACCAAACTCAGCAGAATTTCCGTACCTGAACCTCACGCAAGTACACGTACCGGTATGCATACAAGGTTCCCGGACTTTCACTAAACCAACCAGTACGCATACGGGTATGCATACCATGGTTCCCGGACTTGAACTACATATATGCAAGTACGCATACTATGCTTATATCCAATTGTTCTAAACTCTCATTTCAACCATTCAAACATTCTTGGAAGACGACAATAGCTGTCTCACACAAACTATTAGCTTCAAAGCAATTATGAAGTGATCGAATGATCAATACGAAACATTCCGAGTCTACATCGACTGTCTCACACAAATCATGTAAGATGTTACAAGGCGATTTTCACATGATCATCTTTTGACTTTCGTTAAGAATATAAGATGAACTTGGTTAAAGCGAAAGCTTGCCAACACATATATCGAGAAAAATGTAAGCGAGTTAAACTCATCTCGAAATATCAAATGTGCATAATTGAAGCTTATATAGCTATACGACTTTTGTCTCAAATAGGAGATATACTAGATAGACTTTTGAGTGATAGATGAGTTCAAGTCTCCACATACCTTTTGTTGATGAAGTTCCACAAGCTCCCCTTAGTAGTTCTTCGTCTTCAATCAATGAACGTCGTGAAGTCTAATGCTCAACTACACTTTATATCCTAATCCGAGACTTATCTATAGGTAGACTAGAAATCAAGACTTATAGTTTTGGCAACTAAACTTGAGATAGCAACACTTGCGAGTTCGACCGAGCAGTGCTCTAACAATCTCCCCCTTTGTCAATTTTAGTGACAAAACTATCAATACATATGGATTACAAAATAAATAAACTTTGTAGCTTCTCATCCAAATGCTTGATTTCCTTGGTTCTTCAACATTACTCGAAATCTTCGTCACTTCCAAGTACTCCAATGATTCTGAACGTGTTCAACTCAGCATCGTAGTTCTTGAAGATCCGTAGCTATCACAATGAGAAAACAGTTGCTCTCAATCATTGTTATACAGTGTCATAGTATTATTACGCATCATCAAAGTCCAATTGTATCACAACTTTGACAACAATACTATGGTGATATGTATCACTCCCTCTTAGTCAATACTTCATCTCACATGAAAACCACTCCCCCTTACATAATGATCCGTAAACCATATGTATTTGTAGTGTGAACTACACATTAATTCTCCCCTTTTTTGTAAATATAAATTGGCAAAGGTACGAAAACTAGTGGGATCTTGATTATTTGTCATTACACACATTTGGTTATCTTTGTTTTCCTCACCTTCGACCTTATGGTCGCACGAAATTGGATATGCGTTCCTCTCCTTATGTTTTTCTTGGCTATAATGATGGTCGCAAAGAATATAGATGTCTTCACTTACCCACTGGTCGGGTTTATTGGTCTCGTGATGTTGTTTTTGTCGAAGAAAAGTTCTTGTTTGCTGCTACTGTCCCTGATGCGCTACCTTCTACTTCGTCTCCCTTACAGGTATTTTCTTCACCATCTTCATTCCATATTTTCCAACTGTGTTGTCTTATTTCGATTCTACGGTTTCTACTGTGACCAAACCCCAAGAACTTTCAGAAATGAGTACTCCAGCTGCAACACTAGATTTCATACAAGATACGTCTCTGGCTGTTAATGACCGTGTACCAGGTGCAATTAATTCATCACCTGCTTCTGCGCCCCACTTACCACCTGATGTTTTGCTCTCTACACCGGATAACACAGCAGCCTCCACGTTGCAGTTTACTGAAACTGTACAAGATTTCCGGACATACGCTGACTGCACTACCACACCACGAATACTACAGACGGCAGTCTGCACCAGCTGATCAGTTCCCCACCACAGCGCCAGTTCTGTCTGATGATTCAGTTGCTCAGTTCCTCACTACAGCTCCACCAACCGATCTGCAGCAGACAGCACCACAGCAACGTCAGTCTGCAACACCCGTTTCGTCCCCCGTTACAGTAGCACCCACTGATCAGTCAGTCACCTGTACGTCTGCCGCACCAGCTGACTCTGATAGCCATTAGTTCGGTTCACCACTACTGACACCTACAACCCTCGCTATGCAACCACTTATTATTAATGATCACCGGACGATGACACGAGTAAAGGACGACATTTTTAAAAAGAAGGTTCTTATAACTTCCAAACATGCTAAAATTACTGACGACTTGTTTGAGCCCCAGGGGCGGATCTATGTAGTGACTTGGGCTGGCTTAAGCCATCCCTAAGTCAAAAAGAAACTTCTATTTTATAGTGCAATTGTGTTTGATTACAAAAAATCAAGCCTAAACACTAGGCTTAAGCCAGCCCAAGTCAAACCGATTTGTTCTCAAGCCACCTAAAGATTCATTTTCTGGTTCCGCCACCGGTGAGTCCTCTTTTTATTTTTAGGCAAAAACTGATCCCAAATGGCTTCCTCTGATGGACTTGGAAATTTATGCGCTTCGGAAGAACGGGACTTGGTCCATGGTTCCATCTAAGGCTGCACAAGAACCGGTTAAGAATACCTGTACCGGATTGGAACCGGAAAAACCGTACCGGAACAGGTGTAGCCGGTACAGGGACCGGTACTGGATTTTGAGAACCGGGATAAACTAGGTACAAGGACCGGTTTTTTGGGGGGACCGGACTGGAACCGGACTATAAGAACTGGTGTATATTAGCTGTAGATCTATTAATTAGAAGTTATCATGTCCGTCGATTTTAGGTATTCACACTCAGCTTATATATCGAGTTACTGAGTTGGAGTATCGACTATTCTTTCTTATTCTTTTTTCTCAAAACTGAAGAACAGAAAAACCATTGTTCTTCTTCTTCTCCATCTCTATTCATCATCACTACCACCTTCTTCTTCACCACCACCACCGACACCACCATCATCAACATCTCCTTCTTCAATTATTTGAAAAAATTGAAAGATCGTGATGAAACTGTGTTTAGGAATATATTTTTTTTTGGTAAAGGTTTCCGTTTCTTAATGTTGAGTTGCTGAATTAAGGTTTTTGATTAGGGGTTTTTGTTTATTGATCTTAAATTGCTGAAATAGAGTTTTGATTAGGATTCTGATTTCTTGATGTTTGATTTCATCCAAATTTGGGGTTTGAGTTTGACTAATTACACGGAGAGATACAAACTATTGGTCTACTTCCAGATGATTATAACAAATTGAAGAAGAAGAACAATAGCTGCTCAAGAATTGTAGATGATTATAACAAATATGGATAGAAATTGGGGGATCTGAGATGATTGAAGAATAGGTACTGCAGGTTACTGAGATTGGTATTGAGTTGATGGTGGTAGCAGCTTGAGATAAGAAGGTGATGTTGTTGATAAAATGGATCTGTGGTTGTATATAAAGGGTGATAAGATCTCAACATCAAGAAGATGAAGTTGTGTTGGTTGATTTCCTGTGATGGTGTGATGCAATGGAGGAGATCGAATATGGATTTGTGGTGGTGCTGTAATTACAGGAAAGATCAATTGAACAAGTGTCCTGTGTTGATGGTGAAACAATCAGTAGGAAGAGATGATGTTCATAACTCAGAGAAGAAGAAGAATGAGCAGCTGATATTGAACTAAAATTTTTGAGATGAAATGATGATGCACAACACATCAACAACATCAATACCCATTTTCTGCTACTCCATTCTTCTTCAGTTATGCAAATGGATTCAGTTATGTAATTTTTTTTCTTAATTTTAAGTTTTGAATTCAATGGAATGGTGTTGTGGTGCATAAATTCCAACTGAGTATTTGTGCATAACTGCAGTAGGTAAAAACCCGGTACCGGTACCGGAGGTACGGGTACAACTCCAGGTACAAATACAGGTACCGACCTTCAGAATGAGGTACCGGTCAACACCAGGTACAGGGACCAGTTCCATAAGAGAACCGGGCCGTACTGGACCATGTGCAGCCTTAGTTCCACCTACTCTAAATCAAAATATTATTGGTTACAAATGGGTTTATCGTGTTAAAAGGCGAGCTGATGGTACTATCGAACGTCGCAAAGCTCGTTTAGTTGTCAAGGGGTTTAATCAACGAGAAGGTATTGATTATGGCGAGACTTTTAGTCCAGTTATTAAGTCATGCACTATTCGTATTATATTGACGCTAGCCTTGTCTTACCATTGGCATATTCGTCAACTTGATGTTCAAAATGCCTTTCTAAATGGCATTCTAAATGAGGAAGTCTACATGAAACAACCCCCTGGTTATATAGATTCTCAGTTTCCTGATTATGTTTGCAAGATTCATCGATCCATTTATGGCCTTAAACAAGCTCCTCGTGCATGGTATACTCGTCTCAGCTCTTTTCTTTAGAAACTTGGTTTTTTTACTTCAGTTTCTGATACTTCTTTGTTCATTCGTCGATCAGCCGAGGGTATCATATTTCTTTTAGTTTATGTTGATGACATAATCTTAACGGGGTCTTCTATGGAGTGTCTACAATTCCTTATGCATACTATTCATAATGAGTTTGCTCTCAAGGATCTTGTCTCTCTTTCATATTTTCTTGGCATAGAGGTCAAGCAGGTCTCTAACGGACTGTTTCTTTCGCAAAGCCGTTACATTGACGATCTTCTTGTTCGTTCCAACGTGCAGGGGGAGAAACCAGTCACCACCCCTTTTAGCACATCCAGTGAGTTACATTCTGTTAATAGTCCCTTACTGTCTGATGTTACTATGTACATGAGGTTGGTCGGGGGTCTCCAGTATCTCTCTATGACAAGACCGGATATTGCCTTTGCAGTTAATAAGGTATGTCAATTTATGTATAAACCTACAGAATCACATTTGGGTCTTGTTAAACGTATACTTCGCTACTTGCACCATACATCTACATTTGGTATTCATCTTCGCCCCGAACAAAATTTCCAGCTTAGTTTCTCAGCATATACTGATGCTGATTGGGCGGGTGACCATCTTGATCGTCGTTCTACAAGTGGATATTGTGTTTATCTTGGTTCCAATCTTATTTCTTGGAGTTCTCATAAGCAACGTACAGTATCCCGGTCAAGTATTAAATCTGAGTATCGTGGTTTGGCTATTGCGACGGCTGAATTAATGTGGATTTAATCTCTTCTTCGAGAACTAAAGGCTTCTATTCCATTTCCTCCTACTCTTTGGTGTGACAATTTGGGAGCTACCTATCTCACAATGAATCTGTTGTTCGTTTTGTTTCATTTAAAGATCATGTTGTTGATATCTTTACAAAGTCTACTCCAAAAGATCACTTTTGCAGACTACGCTCTAAGTTAAATGTCATTGACAACCCGCTTAGATCGAGGGAGAGTGTTGGACATATAACAAACGTGACTTGATAAGTCACGTCTTTTGTAACTTTCCTTTGTTATAGTATATATGTTGTGTATGCAATATCTAGAAAATTTATGTATATCTTATATTCCGTGTATCCAAAGGAATATCTTTTGTAATCTTTGACAACATAAATATACAGTTCTTCTTTGTGTTTCTCATCCATCGAGAACACCTAAATCTAAGTCTCAACTTGGAGACTATAGAAGTAAAATGTTGAAGAAAAGTTGGTTCAATCTCTGGTCATGAATCATGTCATAGGACCAAAGTATCTTTGATTGCAGAGTATTTTTATCGAAACCTATTTTGAGGCATGCTAGATTTTTTTGAGGCATACTAGATAATGCCAAAATAGGGTCACTAAATAAAAAACAACATCACCCCTCATCCACCATTTTTGATAATGGCATAACTACCCTTATATAATTAGTGTAAATGATTATGATTAGAATTGATTAAGTGTGAATTTTAAGGATTGATTAAACATTAAATTATTAGTGGTGAATTAGTAGAAAAATCAAATTTATGTGAGAGAGTTGGGATTTTTGAGAGGAAGAAGAAGAAGTGAAGAAAAAAAGCTTGGGTTTTGACTTTTGAGATTTTAGTGATTAGAAGTGACCAAATGTGTGATTCAAATCAGAGGTAAACTTCTATCGAGGTCTCATTTTCTTTATAAGTTGAATCTGCCAAAAAATTGAATTTTTAAAACCCAGATCTGCTGACCAGATGAACAGTTTGGCTGATAACTTTTGAGCCGAACCTCTGTTTTTTTGAAATTATACCTAGGTTTGGTTGATAACTTATCAGCCGAACCTAGGTATAATTTCAAAAAAACAGAGGTTCATCTCAAAAGTTATCAGTCGAACTTCACTCAGAAACTGAATCATCCACTAGGTTCGGCTTGAAAAATTGAGGTTCGGCTGGAAAATTGAGGTTCGGCTGAAAATATTGTAAAGTCGCATTAGCCGAACATAGTGTTTCTCTAAATCATACACTAAGTTCGGCTCAAAATTGATACTGCAAGATCAGCCGAACTGATCTTCTGAAAACCCTAATTTCATCTTTGAAATCATATTCTACCGATCAAACAAAATAAAATCAATCAAAAACAAGATGAGTTTGTTACGCATACATTCTAAAATACTTCTAAGAGCAATTGAGATTTGGATTTCACATTCCAACATCGCTCACTTCGATTCGTGTTTCCTTTGTTTGATTAATTTCTTTATCGAATTGGAGTCCTAGATGTTTAAGTTTAAAGTTTATTTTGATTTTTAATTTTTGATTTTTGAGGATAAGGGAACTATGACAAATTGAAATTATTTAGGGATATATAGGTAATTACACTACCTTTAGACACCCCTTATAAACCCACCCTAGATAATATAATGGATGAGTATGCCTCAAAAAAAAAATGAGTATGACTCAAAATAGGTTTCTTTTTGTCAGCTTAATTAAGATGTGCTCCAGCTTTTGTATGGAAGTAATATTTGGTTTCCATATTACAAACAATAGTTACTTTGAACAACTTGATCAAATTTGCCACTACTTCACTTTGAAGTAGAGTACTACTCCCTTATGGCCCTTGTTCTCATAATAGTCTCTACCCAATTAAACAGGATAGTTTAATGTCGCATCCATCACCAACAGATGGAGGTGAAGAGTTAGATTGATGGTTAAAGTTAAATGGCAATCAAAGATAAAAACAATTCGTGGTAGCAGCCTGCATATATACAAAACTGAGCAATGGATACTTGTCAATCATACGAGTTGATCCCAAGTGGTATTAAAAACTAAAAGAAACCTGATGAAATTTTCAGACTGACCGTGTCAAAATATAAATTCTTTATCAGGCTAGTATTATAGATGATGTACTGTTGTTGTCTTTACTTTTTTGTACAGTTAACTACTGTTGGGATAAAGAAAGGCTCTTGGAACTTCGTGGGTTTACACAATCTGATTGAACCCATCCAATTTTATGATTAACATTATCATATACGATCAATTGTCCATGCAATGAGATATCTGCAGAAGAAATTGATATATTCAGATAATTTTCCAAGGACAGCCAAATGAAAAAGATCAAATAGTAGAAACAACTGATCTGCATGTAGCGGCTGTTGCTCTTGACCTTCTGGAAGAACCCAAATAAATAAGGGAAGAAGCAAAACATATCCCTAATTGAACATCCCATAACCATGATGGGGACATCCATAAATATTATAAACAGACTTGTGCATGGTTCAGTTCTACTGCTGTGGATTAAATTGTTCGGTGGTCAATAGAAATAAAAAACAGTCCTTGACTTGCTTATCTGATCTGCAATATATTGGGTTTAAAGGAAACAAATGTATCCTTTCCCATTTTCCCATTTACCACTGAGAAACAAGAAGTACTTTTAGTCTAATTAGAGTACCCAAAATGTCATGAATAACCGAAGTCTAAGGGGGATCACATGGAGATGATTGGTGGGATGGTTTCACCCCTGTTTAGTTTCAATGCTTATTTTAACATTTTGAACTCGTCAAAACATGGTTGCAAATTAACCATATAGAGTAAATATATTATTTGTTACTTATCAGGGGAATCAAATGGGTTAAAAGTCATAGTTTAGCTGGCTTTCATAGACACGAGTTATATGAAACCTTCACCGAATTTATCTCTGACCGTCGTTCTTCATAGTGTAAGTCATGCTAGGGTCATGTTTGATTTTTATGATATGCAATATGGCTAGTAAATACTGTTTTTCTTGTTGTTGTTTTTTTTTCAATGCACTGTTACAGGAAAAAACTGTACCTCCAAGCAGGATCATGGGTTCGTCAAGAACTTCACTCCCGTCAAGTATCCCCAAACATACATTGCCTTTACTCTGCATGGTAATTCACTTAGAGAGTAAGTTCCATCTAAATGAGAGAAACATATAAATTTAAAAATAATGGAATTGTAATGAAATTTGAATATGATAAGATTGAGAATCCTTACACTTATAATCAAGTAACCTTCGGGAGGAATCTTCATCTTTGACGACATAATCCACCATTTACTCCCAAATTGAAAAGTCAAGGGTTTAAAGAGTGCTTTTACATCTTCAAGAGACCTACACAAAGTGATTTTCTTTCTATTTTTAGCTGAGGCTATGAACACTGTTGGACACAAGCTCTAATAGGAAAAGATTAAAATGTTGATAAGATGGCCAGCATATTACTGGGGATTACTGTCACAAGTTACTGCATAACTATCAGAAGCTCAATGAGAAACAAATTAGACGTGTTCTTATTTTGCAAGGCTTACCTGATTGGATATTTAGCTCGCCAACACAATGGCAAAGTAGGATCTGAAACATCTTGGACAAGTTCTTCATGAAAAGCATCTTCAAGCTGCATTAATAGGTGAAAATTCGATTACTAGTCAACTATCAACTTCAACATGTGACTGGGTGATGTAAGTTTTCCACTGAAATTTCTTTTGAAACACTTACTGAAGCTATTAGACCAGAATACGCTTTATTTGGGAAATATGTGTAGGAACTTCCACTATCAAATACAACTCTCCCACCATTGTTACCAGATTCGTCTAAACTGAGCTGTCGACCTCCATAAGTTAATTTCACAATCTCTGTATGGAAGAGGTCCCTGAGGCATGAACAATAAGCAACACTCCATAGTAAAGTTAAGTTTTACAACAGAATGTCGAAATTAATAACGACGTAAAAAAAAAGACAATAGAAAATGATGTAAAATCTTTTTCTAACTGACAGCTCAAATATAATAAGCGAAACATTCAATTGTTTCATACGCAGTCTTCTGTATTATCTGTCTCTTAACACAGTATAGGACGCTTCAATGAAATGAGCACATAATAATACGATGTTTTGAGTAGATTATGTGCATCCTGGCATTTAAAATTGCATTCCAGGTTAATGTCTTACGAAAATTATGCTATAACATGTAGTGCCTTAGATAAGTGTGCAACCTGGTATGATATGAGTGATGAATCACACAGCCCATGAGCAACAAAATCTACTAATGAGTCACACCTATTTCTCTCGAAGGCTGCTTACATTGAAGGGATGTTTAGCATGGGGACCCATGTCATGCCCCTCCGAGGAACAGGTTCATCACCAAGGAACATATACCCATCGCTCTCGGCACCACTGGCAATGCAATGACCCACGACATTTTGGATGACCCCTTGACTTGCTAGTTGAGAAGGAAGGCTAATTGAAGCCCTACTTAGTCCGAGAATTCCATCTGTTCTTGCAGGGGAAACTGATAGTTGTCCTTGTTGATTATATGCACACCTACAGGACAAAGTGGCATCAACTAATCTTCTTTTTGTGATGTTTAAAAGAGAAGGAATACAGAGATATGAAAAGAAAACGCAGCTTGTACTTTACGGTACATACCCTAAAACAAAATTAGGTTTCACCAGTGTTCCATTTGCAACGGTAAGGTGTAGATTATCCCTAGCAAGAATTCCAACGGAGGAGCTAAGATCTGCATATTCTATCTCGTAACTACAATGCTGGCAAGACTCACAAGATTCACGATTGTGATTACTTTGCACATGAGCGCACAACTTATCCTTGGGTGGCAGTATGTTCCCTTTGGCAGGCTTGTATAGAGGATTTGGTCCCTACATAAGCAGTTCCTGTTATAAGAGTATTTATGATCTATGAAGTCTATCATAATTACTTCATCGCAATAAAAAAAAATTACATCCGTAAAACATCGAGGTAATGAAGTAACAAATAAATAAAGAGTATATCTATATCCTCATTATACACATCGACTACAAAATGATTTAACATGGTGCAAGGTAACTTTACACAAGATCGAGAAAGCGCTGACAACATGATTATAAAGCATAAACATACGTTTATTAAGGTAAAAACAAAAATGAGAACTTACCTTGAAAAACAAGAGTCAGAATACAAACATGGGAAAATATAAGTTGAACCTAAAATCGAAATACATTTGGTGTACCTTGGCACATCTTTTGCATGGAGCATCACATTGAATCCATGTCAAGTCACTCCCAGTATCCATATCAAGATAATAAGTGTTTCCAGGATTCCCAACATGCAGCAATGCATAATACAACCTGTGGTTTAAAGCACAATAACCTTTAGCTGGTAGATAAATGACGACATCATATCAGAAGAGGCTTTAGTGGAACGAATAGGGAAAATGGACAGAAAATTTGCAATGAGGATAGTTTGATGAAGAATATATGAACTAAGAAATGTGTTATGTGATGAAGAACTTGTAAGAACCAAAAAGCTTGCTAAGATTAAATCGAAATACCTATCAAATCTTGCTTATACAACTTTTATCTTCATATAGAATTTCATTTTACAAGACAAACAGTGTTGGTCAACAGTTTGTTCCGTGGTATGCTGTTCATGTCTCTTAAGGTCGTGATGACTTTTCTTCTAGGTGCAATAACAAAAGAATCACAAATTTTCAACTGACAATCCTTAGTAAACTTATATAACACTAGCCATCCAGAATGCTAAGAATGAAAGCTTCCAATTTGTAAGTTTGAGGATGCATTTTTTATCTTTCTTCTGCCACAACTGTCTATTTCTTCTACTCTTTTGTGCCTAATTCAATGTGGGTACATGAGGTCCATGGCAATTTTTACATTCTTCGACAAAGGCATGCTTCTAAATGTGAATATTACTGTTCCATGTATTTAATTTACCACATATTTAACAAAATTGAAATTGGAGTTTAAGAAAATAAATATTCAAAAAAAGAAAGTTTCAAACATACCCATGTGGATATACATTTCCTTTGACAGGTAAAATGGCGGATGATTCTACTAATGAAGAAGTAGAAATCTTCTTCTGCTGTTGAATACCATCACCAACCGCAGACATAACTGTTTCTCTATTTACAAATTTCCCCAATTTAAATTCCACATCTCTTGGAATACTACCAGAATTGGTGTACTTATGAAATAATGGGAAAACAAAAGAATGAAACTCTCTAGTTCTGTTATCATTCTTGTCTTCCGGACTTTTTAATTCATAAACTGTTGTTAAAGAAGAATAAGTATTACACAGAAGAAGCCCTAAAAGAGACAAACCAAGCAGACCCAGTACTCTATTTGAGTTAGTAAGAAAGAATCTAGTAAAGGAATTGAAACGATGTTCAGGCTGTGGTATAAGTAGAGATTGTTGTATAGGAAGTTGGTTTTCATCTTGTTGAGATTGTTGTTCAAGAGTTGTAGAAAAGGGATGAGTAAGAATTGAGGTAATTGTTTTTCCTTTAGATGGGTTATTTAATGGAGGAAGAGTGATTATAACTGTTAACTGGGGTTGTTGTTGTTCTTGAGATTCAGCAGAAGACTCCATTTCTCTCCAGATTTGTGTTAGATCAGAAACACAAACAAGAGGAAAATTAATAGTCTGCTTCACTGCTCCCCATTTTCCTCCTCTCTCTCTCTGGAATGAGGAACAGGTCAGAGGAAAACTACTTGTTATTCCAGTGGGCGTTGACAAATATCTAGCTTGACGAGGGCCACGTATTTTTAGTTTATTTTTCTGTAAAGCTAGATATTTGTCAACGCCCTCGTTGATAATATATTAAACCAACATATTACATGATTTTTTAGTTATTTTTGTTTGTTCCCTTACTAGATCAGCTATCCCTATGGGAATATTACTAGCAAAATCAAAGGAAGACTTAAAATTTCTAGTTTTGTTGGCTATTACGTGAGCCACATTATTTGTCGTTCTTTTTACATGATTAACACTAAAGGAAGAAAAATCCGATAACACCTGCTTTATTTCATCTACATGACTCTGGTTCATCCAGTGAACTACAAAGTTAGCTTTGCTGGTGGAACTAGTAACATTTATACAGTCTGCTTTGAAAAGTAAGTTGTTGAACTGAAGATTGAGTTCTTTGGCCCACAGGATTGCGTGTTTCATGGCCAAACATTCTGATTGCTCTGGATCTACTCCTCCATGGTAGTACCTGCCTCTGATCCCTTTGGCTGATCCTGCAGAGTCACGAATAATTAGACCTATTCCAATCTCCTTTGTATTATGATCGAAAGAAGCATCTATGTTTATTTTCAAATGACTAGTTGGTGGAGGAGTCCACTGCTGTGGTTGCATGTTATTTTTATCCTTAAGATATTGTGTTTCTTCTTTGAGACAAAAGTCAACAAGGTTTCTAATCTCATGACAGGCAAACCATGAACTAATTTTCTTATTATGAAACAATGTAATGCATCTATTCTTCCATATCTGACAGTCTGTGCACATTAAAATAGTCTTCCATCTGAGGTTTTCATCATCTGTAGCAGAGTCTGAGAACCAACAAGCTATCCATCTAGAAACACTAATATGTTGACTATGTAAACTATGCACATTAATATTCATTCCTAGCCAAATTGCTTTCACATAGTCACATTCAATTAAGAGATGCTGTAGAGTCTCCTCATGTGATTCACATAAAGGGCATACCGCGCTTATGTTTCTCTTGTAAAGACTAATCTTTTCCATTGTTGGAACAATATTTCTTAGACATTTCCACAGGAATAATTTAATCTTATGTGGGGATCTAGATTTCCACAAGTTCTTCCATATGCTATTTGAGATTGAGTTCTGGTTTCCTGATTGACTATTGGAATTAACCGACAAGAATTTGTATGCTGACTTAACTGAGAAATCTTCAGTTCTATTTGACTCCCAAATCATTCTATCTTTTCCTTGTTGAGGTAAGTACATATTAAGGATCAACTGCGCTATTTGGCTTGGGAATACTTTTTTAATTAACTCTTCATTCCATCTTTTCGGATTGTAGAGCATGAGATCTGAAACATACACCAGCTGGACAGGTTCTCTGAAATCTTCTTTAGGACTTGGAGGATGATCTAATCCTGTTATCCACTTATCACACCAAATGAGAGCTTTAGTGCCACATCTGATATCCCATCTATAAAACTTCCTAACAATATCTAATCCCTTTTCTATTCCTTTCCAAATCCAGGATGAGTTTTGACTAGACTGCTGCAAGTGTAAGAAATCACAGTAAGGTGAATACTTTAGCTTCATGTTTTTAACCCACGTTGAATCAGTTTCTGTGCATAACCTCCATGCTAATTTTGTTAACACAACCAAGTTGAATTTTTGTAAATTCGTAAAAACAAGGCTCCCATTTTCTTTGGAAACACAGAGAGAGTCCCAAGCAACAAAGTTAATTCCTTTATTGTTTTTATGCCCCCACCAAAAGTTTCTTTGAAGAGCATCCAGCTCTTTTAAAGTGTCTTTTGGTATTTGAAAATTTCTCATGTAATGAGAAGGAATGGTATTTAAGACTGACTTCACCATTGTTGTTCTAGCTGCTTGGTTCATGGTTGACGAATTCCATCCTTGGAATTTGTTAACGTAAGATTCTTTTAAAGACACAAAGGAGGAAGTTTTGGACTTCCCTAGTAAAATTGGTAAACCCAAGTATTTATCTGATGAGCATAATCTTCTAACTCTCGGCCTTCTAGTAATAGATAGTTTAACCTCTTGAGAAACATCTCCACAGATCAAAGCCGAAGATTTGAAATAATTAATAAGCTGACCAGAAATGTTACCAAAGTGATGCAGGAGATCAGTAATGTGTTGAAGACCTTTCTCAGTTGCTTGAAAGAACAGCAGGCAATCATCCGCAAACAAAAGATGATTTATGGGGACTGACTTAAGAGAAGTACTTATTCCTTGTATTTCCTTATTCAGCTGCGCATGTTCTAGAGCTTTAGAAAGATACTCCATAGACATAATAAAAATATAGGGAGATAATGGATCTCCCTGTCTTAAGCCTCTAGATGGATGATATGAAGGACAATTGCTACCATTCAGTCTTATATAAACCGAAGTAGTCGAAATGCATTCCCGAATAATGTCCCTCAAATCTTCGCAGAAGCCCAGATGAAATAACATTTTATCTATGAAGGTCCATTCTAGTCTGTCGAAGGCTTTCGACATGTCTAGCTTAAGTGCAACCAGTGGAGTTTTCTTTTTTGACTTCTTCATCGAATGGATTAGTTCATGTGCTAAAATGATGTTATCATTTATTAGCCTTTTTGGAACATAAGCCACTTGAGAAGGTGAAATAATTTTGTTCATTAGGGTTTTCATTCTGATAACAAGTAGTTTAGAAATTATCTTGTAAGAACAATTGCAAAGCCCAATGGGTCTAAAATCATTAGGTGTAGATGGTTGATTGGTTTTTAGGATGAGACAAGTGACAGTGTGGTTTAACTGAGGTGGTAATTTTTTGGTTCTGAAAAAAGTTTGCACCATAACTACAGCCCATTGCGAAACATAAAAGCCCACCGGAAAACCATCTGGGGCCGGAGCACTCCAGCTAGACATACTTTTGAGGACCTCATAAATCTCTTCTTTAGTTGGTACTTCCATGAGTCTTTGATTATCTTCGACCTTGACTAATTTCTGGATAATGTAAAAGTGAGAGTCATTCAACTGAGGATTTGTGGTAGTGGCAATGGTGGAAAAATGAGAAGTTAGTAAATTGACTAACTCTTTCTTTTTATGGTACCATCTACCACTAACATCTTTCAAAGCTGTGATGTTATTTCTAGCTCTCTTCCTATTAGCTCTGGAATGAAAATAAGCAGTGTTATTATCAGCATCCAGAATCCAGTGATCACCCGCTTTCTGTTTCCAATATTCAGCTTCTATTTTCTCCCAATGTGACAACCTTTCTATCACAAACTGAATTTGCTCACTATTTGTATCACTAAAAGGGAGTGATTTTAAGTGAGAAAGCAAATTCTTGTAGTAGTTGACATGTTCACTAATATGACCAAACTCCTGTTGGTTCCATCTTGCTAAAACTTTCCTAGTGTTAGTCAACTTATCTGTGAAGCTGTCTAGGCCTGTAGAAGCTTTCCAAGCATCTAGGATTCTTTTGGGACATGAAGAATCTCTGAGCCAACATTTATAAAACTTCCAAGCTTTAGAAGGGCGAGAGCATTTTGGTACTGTTGAGAGAAGAATTGAGTAATGATCCGAGGCCCTAAATGGAAGATGATATACCCTAGAGTCTGGATATTGTTCTATCCATAAAGCATTATGGAGAGCCATATCAATTCGACGTCTTTTATATCCTCTACCATTTAACATATTAGTCCAAGTGTAATTATGACCTATAAAACCTAAATCCATGAGACCAGCAGAGTCAATTGCAGTTCTAACCCAGTTGTCCGAAGACAAGATAGAAGCACTTTGACCTTTATTATGAATGTGAACGTTAAGATCTCCAAAAACTATCCACGACTGGAAAAAAATTTCACTAAGGTCTTTAATGAAGTTCCATTGCTTTTTCCTCTCTTCATAATGAGCAGAGCCATACATGCAAGTTAAGAGCCATTCCTCCTTGGATGGATTAGATTGAATGAGGACATGAATCATGTTATCTGCACTACTAACTATGTCACATGGGAAACCATTCTTCCATAGTAGAATCAACCCTCTAGATAGACCCACAGAGCTAACAAACCAAGTATTAGGATACGAAAACCTCTGGCATAAAGTTTTTGCTCTATCAGCACTAATCTTAGTTTCAGAGAAAAAAATCACATCTAGGTCTTGTTACTTAATAACAACAGCTAAATAATCTCTAGTGTCTCTTAAGACAAATCCTTGAACATTCCATGCAATTACTTTCATGTTAACAGAATTGAAACACTCAGAACCAAACTTAAAATGAAAACTCAGATGAAGGAAATTAGAGCAATCGAAATAATTCTGAAAACAAGTATGACAGAAAAGCAGATCTAAATTAAGAAAAATGAGATTAGAGTATACCTGGTGGGAGGCACTTGGATTTCCTTCTTGAAGAGACTTCAAGTGATTTTTCTCTGACATTGTTCCAGGGTAAGATTGACTGAAATTAGATTGAGTGTTATCATCCAAACTGACACGAGTATTATCTTCAGATTCCTCAAGAGGACTAGTTTCATATTGTCTTGACTGATTCATTTCAAAATGGCGGATTAAAGATTGCAGCGGTTCCTGGATAATAATCTCATCTGGGTCTACATTTTGAGCATTATAATCATCCATAGAGAGATCAAACTCTCCCAAAGCCAGATAATTCTTCAGAATACTCATATTACCACCAACTTGTTTATTTAAGATATCATAAACAGAAGAACCATGAATATTTGCATCTTCACCATTATAACTATTCTGATTTTGATCTTAGATATTGCTAGACTGAACTTTCTCCATTCTCACCCTTTTGCCTTTTCTATCTATGAAATCTTCTCTCTCCCTACTTTTATTAACCACAACTTGTAACATACCTTGGGAATCACATTGAATAGTGGAGACCGATACATCCGAGGCTACTGAGTTGTCCATCTGGTTGGAATAGGGAATCAGCTGATCTTGTCTTTGAGCGCAGGTCATCACTTGCTGAGATGAAGAAGCTTCTCCAATATGAATATTTTCATGCGGCATTATATCTTCATTTAAAGCTGGACCTACTATTGCATGCTGATTTTGTGGCTCTAAAAGGGGGTTTGATGGCTGAATCTGATCATGTGGAAGTCTTGGATGCAACTGTTGTTCCACTGTGCCCGGTCTTGGCCCCCTATTATCAGGGTTATTCCATGATGGAGGATCTGTGAGGGAGTCGGATAAAAGAAACCCACTTTGTTGTTGCATAAGAAAGTTCGCAATTATCTCACACTCAGCATCTTTGTGGTCTATAGTGTAACAACATCCACATAGATTAAAAGGTTGCTTTTCGTAAAAGATTCTCATCCATACTTCCTCATTCACAGAATTCTTAAGCCAGAAACCCCTTCTTAGCGGATCCCGAACATCTAACAACACTAGAACTTTCTGGACTTTGCCTTTGGAAACAATGCAATCCTTTGGGTCAAGTTCTTTTACTTCACCCATTGCTGATGCTATGCCTGAGACGATAAGAGGGTAAGCAAACTCTGGCTGCATGTTATACAAACGAAGCCATAAGAGCACTTTGGTAAGATCAACTAAACTTTTTGGAATAGATGGATCCCAGGGCACCAGTACCATTAGATATCCTTCAACGAACCAAGGACGAAATTTTAAGACCACCTCATATTCATCTTGTGAGTAGAACTTTATCATGAACGTATCATCATCATCCTTTTTAATAAAGATGTCTTTAATTTTAACCCACAACTTTTTCAATTCCTTGTCAAGTTCAGTAACAGTAAAAGATTTGATAGAGTATATTTTACCTAAAAAACTGAACTTCCAGTTAGCAGCACCTTGAACCAAATCCTCAGCTGTAATATCAGGGAGCTTTGGAGCTTTTAGTCTGCTGGAAAGCAAAGAACTTTCCATGTCTTGGTACTGAGAAAAGTTGTGCTTTGTTGAGGGAATAAAAGAATGGTTTTGTGACTCAGTGTAAAGAGATTTGTATACATAGAAGGAGGAGAAAACGATGAAGGCCCAAAGAATACAAAATTGATGGCCGTTGTTTCCATGACTGAATATTGGACATTTGTTGAGATCTTGTTATTACTGCAAGGCCTAATGATAGGATTAGGGACATGATGGCAGCTAGAATTCAAATTTGTCATGAGCGTGTGAGAGAGATGTCAGGGATTATCAGGGTAATAAATGATTATGGAAAGTATAGAAAATTCCGCAGTGAGAAGAGAGAAATCTGCACGTATAGTTGGAGTGCTGAATCGAACTATGTTCGGATGATAGAGATATAGTCAGGAAAAACCACTCTAACTCTTCAAGTTGTCATCCAAGAGCACCACCGACCTAGTAAGAACACATAGAAAAATGATTAGAAAGATCAGATCAAAGACTATATGGTAGAAAAAGAAGAGATTAAAACATGCAAAAGAATTAAAAATTGATCAGAGATGGGAAGATTGTTGAGAAGATTTAACAAGGTTTGAAGTGAGTTAACTCCGGTTCAGGTTTCAAAATTTATTGATCAGAACTATTGTTGTGGGCGATTTATATGCGCCTTTTCTTCGAGAGCCACGTATGTACACACCAGAAATCTCACTGCGGTACTTGGGCGCCCAGAGCTGTTGGGAAGGGTGTAGTTAGTATAAGTAATATTCCCTCCGTTTCTAAAAAATAGGTTTGTTTCCTTATTTAGATACTAGGTATCATGGTGAGAGTCAGTATCATATAATCTCACTAAAACAATTTGTCGGTAGGGACCGCGGTAATGGTAAAGCTTCTAAGCCCATTACCGACAAAGGGGGAAATACCAGTGACATCGTAATATGTATCACGTCCATTCTCCCAATTATAAACAAATATATCAGTTGGTCGTGAATCATTGTCGTCTGATAGGCACCCTAAGGAAACCTCCTTCCTCGCCGCAACTCCTGGATTGTAACAAATATCCATAACTACATCACGAACTAAGTCATTTCGAAATTTCAAACCAACCTCATTAACACAATAGAAGGCATGGTCACCAAATATGTCCATATTACGACTACAACATGGGCAAGAGCTACCTTTCGGGAAGAGAGGGATACCTAGCCTATATTGAAGTACAACTCTAAACTGCCTCGGCCCCGTATTTTGATTGAGTCCTTCAATGTGAATAGTTTTCAAAAAAATCCATAACATGGGGTAACTTGTTACTTTGCCAAAGGATTGCATCCCTGCCAGTCAGTGTAAACTTGGTAGGTATTCCTCTTTTGAACTACATCAAAGTAGCGAACTGCCAAAGCTTTCATGGGATGGGGGGCAGTATCTCCAATGTTGAAAGAAGGAGAAGAAAGACCACAAATTTGCATATATGAACTGAGTGCATATTGAAAATGCAGACTTGGAGTTGAGATGTCATTAGTACATTGAATAGTTCCTTGTAAAGCTTCAGTTTGAAGAAATGAAGCGAGAGTAATAATGACTGGCATCTTCCATAGTGTATACAACTAGGCCCCCGTCTTTAAGGGGAAAAGTCGCAAGTCGATATTGGAGGGGGCCAAACCCTGCGCCATCACCTGTGACTATGTGCTACAGAAACTGAAAAAGTTGTTGATCAAAATGCTTGCTGACAGCTTGAAGAACTTGAGGATTAGTGGTTCTTAGGGTGAAGTAGAGTTTATAAACCCCTATACAACTGTGTAAAAGTAACAGCTCACACTGTGGATCTTTAAGTTGTTTTACACAGTTCATAAGATGTACTGTTTTGTTGACCCTTGACATCACCAACTCGTTACAGTATTGTGCATCAGTACTTACTGGACCACCTAGTAGCTTAACACCTCCAACAGCTCTGCCAATGTTGGATGGAAAAATACCATGCTCAAAGCTTCTAGGATCTAAGGAGGGCCAAAACACTTTTGTTTTGCTGACATTTAAATACAAGCCCCTAGCAGGACCTCCCTCCTGGATGATGTTAAGGGCCTTAGAAACTTTCAATTTGTCTCCAATTATAGTGTCATCATCCAAATACCAAGCATGAAGTTCCAAAGAGCATTGAGCAGCAATTTTACAATCCAATGGGTGCAATGTGAGTGCAAATAGAAGAGGACCAAGGGGGTCCCCTTGATGGACTCCTTTAGCAGAAGAGAGAGTGAATTCACTAAAGTACAACTCTGTAGGTGTAGCATAGCATAACTCCACCCAGTTTGAGAGACAAGGGCACTTGGACCTCACTTCCTTGATAAGGGTAGTTCTATCTACTAAATTAAAAGCATTCTGGAAATCTATGAACAACATAGTCAAATCAGTTTGAGTACCTTTCATCTCTAAAAGCTTATTTGTTGAGTGCATAAATCCTTCACCACTACATGGTATTCCCACATCAAATTGGTAATTCCCTAGACACGCGGTCATTGCCCTGCTTACTGAATTTGCAGCTAATTTAGAGCATAACCTTCTTTATATGGTGCCAATTGCTATTGGCCTTAAACTCCCATCTGGTTTGAGGAGTGAGATGAGAGGTGCGCTGGCAATGTATTCACCTAACACCTTATGGCACTTGCCAGATAACCACCATAAGTTAACAACTGCAGTGATAGAAGTTAAGAGTTCTTCAGAGACAGCAGATGCAGAGCTACTAAGAGCATCCAAGAGGTGTTGTACTCTAAGCCCATCCCTGCCACAAGAAATTCCTTTGGGGAAACTCTTAATGGCCTTAAGCACAACCTTTATATCAACTGAAACAGACGCAACTTCAATATGATCATCAGGGATACTGAGTGGGGGTGCATGAGGATGTTTCAATTGTAACTGATGCAATATGTCAGCATTGGATGGAGCAACTCCATTGGGTGATAGGATCCTAATAGCAGCAGTATAATGTCCATAGCTGAGCTTCATTTTGCAGGCCTGAAGGTTGGACTTAGGCTTCTGTTTGCTTTGTTGTTTCTTTTAGCCCTATTGTCTGCACCTTTGGTTCTCTCTGTGAGCCTCCAATAATTGATGGATTAGTGTATTGCAGCCATTACTCCCTCCAGGTGGCCAAAGCTTTGTTAATTGCAGATGCTTGAATCTTTCTCCTAGTACCTGACCTATATTCTCTTGAGCTTTTAGGTTCATTGAGGTTGAGAGTGCAAATGGGTAATAAGAGCAACTGTATCCAGGAGGATAGATCACTGGGATTGTGTAAAACTTTGTCTAAGGAAGCTTTTAGGGTCCTAGAGAAGTTGAGTATGCAATGTGGTGGAATACTGGAGATGGTTGTGAACTGCTTCTTGAAAACCAAGTCAAGTAAACCTAAAGAAAGAACTTCAGGTTCATCTACATTCAGTGTTGATGTATTGATGGTAGATATATGGGGGTGTGGGATGGATGTTGCTTTGCTGAAAGGAGGTAACTGGGTATGAGTACTAGGTTTTTAAACAAAATATTATTATTATTATTATTAATGAAAAGCAAACAAAGTCAATCTTTACAAGGAAGGAATTGGTAGCCTACCAACAATCTGGGCACCAACACCTCTCTGAGTAATGATAATAATAATTGTTATTAATTATTGGATAAAGAGTATTATTACATTAACTAGTTGGAAGCCTAACAAGCTAAGCTTCAACAGCGTACTACTACATTAGTTGAACAGGTTGTCGTGCTAGCCTACCAGCGAGCCTCATGAGTAACCAAGCCAAGAGAGCCGAAGCGGATAGGGGGGTTGTGATTATGTCGCAAGGGGGTCAAGCTAACTCTACCTTACATGTAAAACTCTGTAATAATGCGCCATCGGGGACTCCAACCTGGGACCTCCTTGAGTGCATGAAACCTCTGTGCAACGGGGATGACCAGCTGAGCTAGTGGCATGTTTTTTGATATTATTATTATTTTTTTATTTTTAAATTTTTTATATTATTGGATAACGAATATTATATGAAACTAGTTGGAATCCCAATAAGCTAAGCTCCAACGGCGTACTATTACATTAGTTGAACAGGTTGCGATGCTAGCCTACCAGCAAGCCTCATGAAGAACCAACCAAGAGAGACAAAGCAGATAGGGGGGCTGATTATGTCGCAAGGGGGGCAAGCTAACTCTACCTTTCATGTCAAATACTGCGATATTGCGCAATCGGGGACTCGAACATGGGACCTCCTGGAGCGCATCAACCTTTGCGGAACGAGGATGACCAGCTGAGCTAGATACACGTTTTATTATTATTATTATGTGAATGATACCGCATGGGGATTTTATTAAGAGAAGCGAAACAACTCAATAGTTACACGGTGCGTGCTGGCATCCTAGCAACCAACTGGCTTTTATTATTATTATTATTATTAGATAAAAATATCATTATTATAAAAGAGAAAAAAAATATTACAAAAAAGAATATTATAAGAAACTGGTTGGAAGCCGTGCAACAAGTTGCGCTCCAACCCCTTTTTGGATAGCTAAACCTAATATAATGCAAAGAAAATTGTGAACTTTAATATTAACATCATGTCTAGCTATGTAATTATTCAATCTTAACAAAAACTCTATAGTTTCGAAACCAAGCTCACCTAAAGTAGTAAACGCCAAGGTACTAAAACTATATCCATTGGCTCTACATACATCAAGGTATTTACTCCTTTTACGTTCAACAACTTTAAGCAAAGCAAGACCCGGTGTAAAAGCTTCTACACCACCCCTGTCAAAAGGAGAAACCCCCGTCACATCCAAGCAAGTATCACGACTCTCCTCCCAAATGTAGACAAGAATATTTGCTGGTCTGGGATCACCGCCATCACGAGATAAGAAATCCAACGAAGCTTCCACTTTAATGTGCACACGTGCCCTATAAAAAATATCCGCAAGGGTGTCAGGAACAAGATCATGTTATTATATTATAATAATAATGAAAAAAAAGAGTCTTTACACATTGGTGATGGGCAACCGAGCAAAAAGCTGGGAGCCAACCCCCTTTTGAATAACAATACATAGCCTATGGAAAAGAGAACCACCTACTTTATAATTGGCGTTATGGCTCATAAGGAAGTTTCTCAATCTTTTCATAAATACAATTGTATCTTCTCCAAGTTCCCATAAGGTAGAAAAGGTCAACACACCAAAACCATATCCATGCGCAGTGCACTTGTCTAGGTATTAGTGGTGCTTGCGTGTAACAACAGAAATAACATGGCCAGGTGTGAAGGTGCGCGTTCTAGTAGTAATAAAAGGTGAAACACCCGTGACATATAGACAAACATCTTTCCCATCTTCCCAATTGTAAATAAGAATATCTGCAGGCTTTAAGTCCTTGTTGGTGTTAGATAGAAAATCCAAAGAGACTTCTTTTCTAGCGGGTACGCCAGATTTATAACACATATCCGCCAAGACATCTCTCACAAGGTCATGGCGAAAATTTGTGCCCCACATTCTTAGCGCAGTGTATCGCGTGGTCGCCGAATACGTCCATGGATCTGTTGCAGCTAGAGCATAAACTGTCTTTGTCTAGGCCCTACAGATTGGTTGAGGCCGTTGACTGGAATGGCTTTGAGAAATTTCATTTCATATGTTGTCCTGTTGCTTAACCTTAATAACAAGTCACGCTCAGTCAGAGGGAAGGTTGTGGGAAGCTTTTCCTTAACAACACCAAAGTATTTAACCGCCAGTGTCTACATATATTGAGGGGCAGCGTCGTTGATATTGAAAGAGGAAAGTGGTACACCACAAGCCCGTGTGTATATTTGTAAAGCATGTTAAAAGCCTTGACAAGAATCCGCTGCTGAAAGGTGTGATAAAATAGAGTTCTGTAGATGTTGAGTTTGTGCACATGATGCCAGATAGGAGTATTTTCCAGTGTCCGTTATTATTATTATTATTATTATTATTATCATTATTATTATTATTATTATGAAAGGATTCCATCTAAGGCTTATATTAAAAGAAACAAGTATTATTTACACATGAATGGGCGGAAGTCGGGCGACAATCTGAGAACCAACACCCTTCTGGATAGCCAAACCTATCCTATGAAAAAGTAAACTACCTACTTTGTTATTGGCGCCATAGTTAGTCAAGCAATTCTTCAATCTCTTGAGCAAGATAATGAAGTCTTCTCCAACATCCCCTAAGGTGGAGAATGCCAAAGCACAAAACCGGTAACCTTGAGATGCACATTTGTCTAAATATTTGTTGCGTTTACGAGTAACCTTCATAGAGATAGCATGTCCATGTATGAAAATGCGAGGTTCACCAATCGAGAAAGATGAAACTCCAGTTACATCAAAACATGTATCCTGACCGTTTATCCAATTGTATTCAAGGATGTCACCGGGCTTGAGAGCAATGTCATTGTCAGTCAAAAATCCCAAAGCTACTTCCTTCCCAGCAGCAACACCTGATCTGTAACAAATGTCCATAATAATATCCCTTACCAAGTTATGTCGAAATTTCAGGCCAACTTCACTTGCACAATGGAGAGCATGGTCGCCAAAAACATCCATACCGCGTCCACAACAAGGGAATGTGCTATTTTCAGGAAACAATGGAATACCAAGCTCGTATTGGGTAACGACAGGAAACTAATGCGACCCGAGTGCTTGATTAAGGCCTGAGATAGGAATGGCTTTCAAAAAATCCAAGGAATGTTTTATCCGGTTATTTGCCACAGAATAATATCCCTTGCAGCCAGGTTAAACTTGTCTTTTAGCTCTCTCCTTACAACCTCAAAGTACTGTGTTGCCAGGGCTTTCATAGGATGTGGGGCAACAAATTTGATGTTGATGTTGAGAGATGAGAGACCACATGCCTGCATGAACTTATCAAGCGCATACTGATAATTTTGGCTGAGAACTGATGTATCTACGGAGCTCAAGATAATATGTTGCAGGTGTTGCGTTTGTAGGTGTGATGCTAGGTAGCAATACTGGATGGTGTCAGCCATTGTATAGGCACCAAACCCTCCATCTTTGAACGACAATGTAACAATTCTTTGTTGAAGCAATCCAAATCTCGCGCCATCGCCAGTAATCAGGTGTTGTAGGTGTCGCGGTAGATGTTGATCATAATGATCCATAACTGCTTGTAGAACGTGAGGATGGGTGGTGTGTAGAGTGAAATACAATCGAGCGACTCCGGTATAATTACGTAGTTATAAGAGTTCACTCTGCGGGTCCTTCGACTGTTTTACTGAGTTCATCATGTGAATAGTTTTATCAGCTCTGGTCAAGACCATATCACTACAAAATTGATTTTCGAGGCTAACTGGCCCTCCGAGGAGTTTAACACTGCTGGATGGTCTGCTTATATTGGCTGGGAAAACACCCTCTATGAGACTCTGTGGATCTGGCGAGGGCCAGAAAACTTCGGTCTTTTTAATGTCCAAGTGCAAACCGCGTGCAACACCATCTTGCTGGATGATTTTTAGGGCTTTTGACACTTCCAAAGTATCTCCTATGATAGTTCCGTCGTCGAGATACCATGCATGCATATTCAAGGAACAATGTGCAACAATGTTGCAAACTAGTGGATGTAACACCAAGGAAAAAAGGAGCGGACCAAGGGGGTCGCCTTGTTGTACTCCTTGAGCTGATGCTAGAAGAAATTCATTGTAATATAGCCTTGATGGCTGAGCATAACAAAACTCAACCCATTTAGCTATACTAGGACATCTAGCTCTCACCTCTGTGATTAAGGTTGTCCTATCCACTAGATTAAATACATTAGTGAAATCTACAAACATCATAGTGATATTACTTTGCGTACCTTGTAATTTCATCAATCTATTTGCTGCATGGAGAATACTTTCCCCTCCACAAGGAATCCCGCACCAAATTGATGATCACCTATATAGTTGGCCATCTCTCTTCCCACTGAGGTTGCCGCAAGTTTAGAACAAAGTCTTCTCCAAATTGTTCCTACTGCTGATAGACACATTTATGTGTCTGATTTGTCTCATATCTATATATTTTTAGTGCTCAATTTTGTATTTATTTTGTGTTTTTAAGTCTTTGTAGGTGTTTTTGGAGAAATAAGCTTTTGTGGAGAAAGTTGCTCGAAAAGTGGCATTTGAACCCCCGGAGGCACCCACAAGATGTACTACATGCACCCCGGAAGTATGTTTTGGAGACATACCAAAAAAGTTGATAAAGGCACCCGAAGGAACCTGCTATTCGGACTCCCAACAACGGATAAGGGGCACCTAAATTACTAAGGGGCACCCAATTACTATCGTCACCCCAGCGGATTGGGTAAGGGCTTTCCATCTTCAGCAATTTGAATTTTCGTTTTGGCGGGAAAATTTGGGTTTCACGGACCAGAATTAGGGTTTGAGATTTCGACGAGATTTAGTGAGACTAAAGGGCTGAAATTTATTGGGAATAGTTTTTTGGGCCTAACAGGGTTGGTGATGTTGTTAGATTCAATTAGAATTGATCAGAATGTGTGTTTGAAGCAAATCAATGATGGAAAAATACTCGGCTATTCTCTGAGTTATAATTGGGAAGATTTTGGTAGAGTTTCTCGTTGGAATTAATCGAGAATATCCTGTTAAGACAAAACATGAATGGTAATGTATGAGGATTCGATCAAAAAGAAAGAGAAAGTACATGGAAGACCAAAATAGAGGTGGAGTATTCTCGGGTTTTCCTCCCCTTGTCACGATATTACGGTTGATTTGGGAAAGTTGGTGTGTGTTAACAAAATGTTTGACTCACACTGTGACGAGAATCAGTGTGTTGGATAGTGTTGAGTTGCTTAAGATGCGTGATGAGATAAAACAGGGAAGTTATTCCCGTAATATTGCAGAAAAGGAAAGAAAATCATCTCGAGTTATTGGAGGAGATTCGAAGGCCCTGTTGAGTATAAAATAGGTGCTCAGACACCATAGAAGAAGGATTGAGAGTTGGGGGAAAGAGTAGAGTGCTGCAGAGAAGAAATAAGAGCTTGCAGAAGAACACAAAGAACATAAGCCTGCAGACGACAGTTGCTAAATCTGCTATAAACAGAACTGTCGTTCTTGCTACAGTAGAATTTCATTGTAATAGTTAATTCGCAACCCTTATAAACGTTGCAGTTTTCTGTTTTTATTATTCTTCTCTCTTTTCACCATTGTAAACACACTTTTGAGCTATGAATAAATATTTTGAGCATGTTTTCACCATGTGGAGCTAAACCCCATCACTAGGATGACGGAGGAAGCCAATTCTCATCTATGTGGTAACTTTATTTAATTCTTTTTGTGACTTTTGCAGGAATATAATTTGAATTATGATTTTAAATTAATTAGTTGTCATTTAGTTTGATGAGTTATGCTTAGCTTAGGTGTTTTGATAAATCATGCTTACCATTTAAAATTAATATTTTATAAAATCTACCTTGACAAAGATTTAGAGTCAATAGTTATTATTTTTGGAGCTATAATTGTCAAAGAATTAATAATTGAACCATAAGAACATGGGTTTGATAGAATCTTGGGTCCTAGTAAATCTTAATCTTATTTCCTTCTTTTGCATATTTTTGATAGTTTTAATATTTTATTTTATTAAGTCTAAAATCATTATCTTCCCAAGTCCGAGAAACGAATTCCCTACTTAGCACTGTAAAAACTACATCAACTGCGATGGGTCGAAGTCCACCATCAGGCTTAAGTAGAGGGGTGATGGGTGCACTGGAAATGTATGACCCTAAAATAGCAGGACAATCACCTGATAACCACAAATGCACAGCTGAAGCAGTTCCTCAGAAACTGCAGCCGCATGACCACTCAACGCATCAAGTAAGTGTTGAGCCCGAAGGCCATCTCTACCACAAGATGTGCCCTTGGGGAAATTCCTAATTGAAAAAGCGGGGGTCTAACAACTACACCCAATATTTCGTTCGGCAATCTGAATAGACAAACTCTGATATACTTTCAAGAGAATCAACTAGACAGTCAGACTCAATCTATAAAAAAGTACAAGGAGTTTATATCCCAATTCCTCAATTCAATCTGCAATCAGCAAATAGGAATTTGTGAGCCCGACTGAATAAGATAAATAACTTGGACGGTATCACAAACCAATATCCAAGTGTCAATCAATTCGATCAACAACCCAAAGGTCGGATTCAAGAACTGATTGAACTTAACGTACAACCTGTGATATTTTTATTATATAACAAAATATAATGCGGAAAAGAAATAAACAGACACTAGAATTTTGTTAAAAAGGAAAACCCCAAATGCAGAAAAACCCCGGGACCTAGACCAGCTTTGAACACCACACTGTATTAAGCCGCTACAGACACTAGCCTACTACCAATGAACTTCACACTGATCAAGGTACAGTTGCTCTCCTTACGTCTCTGAACCCCAGCAGGATTCTACGCACTTGATTCCCTTAGCTGATCTCACCCACAACCAAGAGTTGTTACGACCCAAAGTCGAAGACTTGATAAACAAATCTGTCTCACACAAAAAAATCTATTGGAATAGATAAATCTATCTCCCACAAAAATACCTATGAGTTTTGTTCCGTCTTTTGATAAATCAAGGTGCACATGAACCAATTGATAAACCAGACTTATATTCCCGAAGAAAATCCTAGTATTATCAATCACCTCACAATAATCTTAATCGTATGGAAGCGAAACAAGATATTGTGGAATCACAAACGATGATACAAAGATGTTTGTGACTACTTTTAATCTTACCTATCGGAGATAAATCTCAAGCAAATCTTAGCAAAGATAATACTCAATCACGGTAGTATAAGTAAGATCATAACACGCAACTACAGAGAAAATAGTTGGGTCTGGCTTCACAATCCCAATGAAGTCTTTAAGTCGTTAACCTACAGGGTTTCATGAAAAACCTAAGGTTAAAGGAGAATCGACTCTAGTCGCAACTAGTATCACACAAGAGGTGTGGGGATAGGTTTCCCAGTTGCTAGAGTTCTCTCTTATGTAGTTTTCAAATCAGGGTTTGCAATCAATGTTACCTTGGTAATAAAGCATTCAATATTCACTGTTAGATGAAAACCTGATTAGATTCAAGCTAATATATTTCAACCGTTAGATCGAACTTAGCTTGTTATACACAAATGAAATGTACCGTCATTTAGGTTTGAGTAATCGTACCTAAACGTGTACACTAGGTTGGCTCAACAGTAGTTAACCGAAGTTATCTATATGAAAACTCTCATATCAACCTTATTCATCTTAACCACAACTAGTTCAAATGACTCAAATGAAACTAGTTGTAGAGTTGTTCAATTGCTATATTCTCATAGAAGTATAAAAGAACACAATTGAAGCAAAATCGGTTTGATTCACTCGAATCAATTCATGAAAATTATAGCCACGGTTTTGCAAAGAATGCATTCCTTATTATATAAATGTATTAGTTCATGAATAAACCGATTTTAGAACTTTAACCACTCAAGTAAACGGTTACGCATACTTAAAGTAGCCGGTCGGAGTTTGGGTTCGCCAGTATGCAAACGGGTACGCATACTTCCAAACACAGCAGAAATCTCCGGACCCAAACCCTTCGCCAGTACGCGTACGGGTATGTGTACTTAGGTACTCGGAATTTCACAACTAACAAGTACACATACGGGTATGCATACTATAGTTCCAATCATGGATCACATACATGAAAGAACGCATGATATGTTCATAATCCAATGATGGTTAAGTATTCCACGCTCTATTTCAATCATTGAAACTTTCTTAGAGGATAACAATAGTTGTTTTCACGAACTATTAACATCAAAGAAATTTTCAAGTTATTGAAATAATCATAACGAAACATTCCGAGTCTACATTAAATGATTGTATCACACAAACCATGTAAGATGTTACTCGGCGATTTTCACATGATCATCTTTTGACTTTTGTCAAGAATATAAGATGAACTTGGTTGAAGCGAAAGCTTACCAATACATATTTCGAGAAATATGTAAGCGAGTTAAACTCAGCTCGAAATCTCAAATGTGCATAATCGAATACTATATAGTAATACGACTTTTGTCTCAATATAGGAGATAAAGTAGAATTAGACTTTCCAAGTGATAGATGAGTTTTAGTCTCCACATACCTTTTGTTGATGAAGTTCCACAAGCTCTCCTTAGTAGTTCTTCGTCTTCAATTGATGAACGTCGTGAAGTCTAATGCTCAACTACACAATCTATCCTAGTCCGAGACATCACTATAAGTAGACTAGAAATCAAGACTTATAGTTCTGATCACTAACATTGGCAAACAATCTTGAGATAGCAACGCTTGCGAGTTCGACCGAGTGGTGCTTTAACACTAATAGCATTCAACATTGTTTTAATATCTACTGCAACAGGATCAGCCATAGCTGGGTCTGCATGGATAATTGGAGGGGGTGCGTGAGGGTGTTTTTGTTGTAGTTGAAATAGAGTGTCAGGATTGTGAGGTGCAACTCCATTGGAGGATAAAATCCGAATGACAGCTGTATAGTGGCCATAACTAAGCTTTTTTCTACAAGCTTCAACATTGGTCTTTTTCTTTCTTTTTTCCTTGTTTCCCTGTCCTCTGAAACTCATTGTTCTCATGAAGAACTTGTTGCACCAAAGTAATACACTCCTGTGGTTCCCTCCATCTGGACAATGCCTGATTAATGGAAGCAGTTTGGAGTCTGTTTCTATTACATGATCTTTCCTCCTTATAACTCTTAGGGAAGTAGAGATTAAGAGTACAAATAGGTAACAAAAGAAATTGCAGCCATGAAGATATTTCTATGGGATGAGCCAAGACTCTATCTAAAGAGGATTTCAGGGTTCTAGAGAAATTAAGCCAGCATTGTGGAGGAATGCTAACGACTGTCATAATCTGTTTCTGGAAAACCATGTTAAGCATCTCAACTGACAAGCCAGAGGAAAGGTCTTCATGTGTTAAACTGGAAGAACAACCAACTTCCTTCCTACCATTATTATTATTATAATAATCAGCACCGAGAGAGGCATTCTATTGAAAAAAACGAGATTTGTTACAAGTCGGTTGTAGGAATCCTAGCAACAAGCTGGGCACCAACACCTTTTTGGATAGTAATACCTATCTTGTGAAAAAGAGCACCACCTATCTTATGGTTTGCATCATAGCTTATAAGGCAGTTCCGTAATATTTTCAGAAAAGCAATAGTGTCATCGCCTAATTCCCCTAGAGTAGAAAAATCAAGCACACCAAAACCGTATCCAAAAAACCAAGCACACCAAAATGCAATAGTGTCATCGCCTATTATTATTATTATGAAAGGTCTCCACCTGAGGCTTTTATTAAAAGCAAAAACAAATTCGTTTACATGGAGTTAGTTAATTGGTAGCCTACCGATAATCTGCGCACCAACCCCTTTCTGAATAGTAATACATATTCTACGAAAAAAGAGACTCTCATATATCACAGTTAGCGTCTTGACTAGCAAGAAAATTCTTCAGCCTCCTCAAAAATACACAAGTATCTTCATTCAACTCGCCAAGAGTCGAAAAATCTAGAACACCAAACTCATACCCATACGCTAAGCATTTATCCAAGTACTTATTACGTTTGCGAGTGACCGCAACAGAATTAGCTTGGCATGGTGTGAAAGAAGTGGTTCAGGCACTAGTGAATGGAGAAGCACCTGTCACAATAATACAAACATCCTGGTCATTATCTCAGCTGTAAACAAGCAAGTCCGCGGGTCCGATGGCGTGAGCTGTATTAGATAAAAAGCCCATAGGAACTTCTTTGCGAGCCGTCACACCAACTTTGTAGCATATATCAACCAATGCGTCACGCACCATATCATGTCGACCTCGTTGGCGCAGTGGATAGCGTGATCACCATATATATCCATGGCATGGTTACAACACATACACAAGCTATCTTCCTCAAACATAGGTACACCGCAATCTGTAGCTAAGAAAAACTTGAAACTGACGAGGCCCAATTGCTTGATTCAAACCTTGAATAGGTATGACCTTGAGAAAATCCATGGTGTGGTCAGCTTTATTGCATTGCCAGAGTGCAACATCCCTTGTAGATAATGGGTAATTGGTGGAAAAATTCTTCTTAATCACATAAAAATAATGAGCCGCCAGTGACTTCATGAAATGGGAGGCAGCAGTACTGATGTTCAAATCAGAAGAATTAAGGCCACAAAACTGAGTGTATACCTGCAATGTGTGTTGGTAACTCTGGCCAGAATCGAATGTGGATGTACCGTGTAGCATGATGTTCTGCAAATGTTGTGTTTGAGCACACGATGTTAGATAGTAATACTTGGGAAGTATCTGACATAGTATAAACTCCCAATCCCCCATCTTTAATGGGAAGTGTATCCTTGTTGAATTTTTCCAAACCCAGCACCATCACCCACCACTAAATGTCTCAAGTATCGACCCAACTGATTATCAAATAATGTTGTAGATGACTGCAAAGCTAAAGGAGAAGTTGTGTGTAATGTAAAATATAGCTTGGACACCCCAGTACAAATGCGTAAGAGAAGCAATTCACTTTGCGGGTCCTGTAGCTTTTTAATAGAGTTCATTAGCTGCACAAATTTCTCCATTCTGCCTGTAACCATGTTATTGCAGTTAAGGCTCACTGCCCCTCAAAGCAATTATTATTATTATTTCTTTTCTTTTCTTTTTTACATATGCATTCACTTAAGCTTTCTCGTTCATCACCAATTTTTTTGTGGTGATTAAAGTATCAAAAATTTTCTTCTTCGATCCTTCGGCGTTTTTCTGTGGTGCTCCAAGTAGGTATTTGAACTCTCGTTTTCATCATTTTGTAGTGGGGATTTTGTTTGATTGGATTTAGGATTCTGTTTTTAGGGTTTGAAATCCGGTTCTTCTTAATTGGTTGAGGGGTTTTTCGAATTAGTGAATGATTGATGCAGAATCAATGGTGTATTAATTTGTTTCTAGGTTTTATTGGTTTGAATTGTTCTTCTTGAAAAATTTTGAAGAATTAGGTTTTTCTTATGTGCTTGGATTGAAGATACAGGTTCCTTGTTGTCTAAATTCGTTATTAGTGCTTTGTGATTGGGTTTTGTGCGTGCTTAATTTCTTTGTGTACGTTTGTTGTGATTGTGTTTTCGATTCTCATTCTCACTTTTGTTCACCGCCTCCAATTTTCTTTGTGTGTTCTGAATACCAGCATCAAGTTTAATATTCTTCGATTCTCTCTATGGTGTTGAATTAACGGTTTCAAGGATTCTGAAAGGATTTTTTTTTTTAGTTATTGGTTTTAGAGGCTTTGTGGTTCCTATTTGTGTTTTATTTAAGAGGTTGTATTGTGGTTGCTTACCTTCTTCTGTAAAGTTTTAATTAG
This sequence comes from Papaver somniferum, assembly GCF_003573695.1. Lineage (NCBI taxonomy): Eukaryota > Viridiplantae > Streptophyta > Magnoliopsida > Ranunculales > Papaveraceae > Papaver > Papaver somniferum. Next base: position 129,128,502 of record NC_039364.1, read on the forward strand.
AGTTCTGATGTATGGTAATTTGAGTTTTCCATTGTGGTGAAACCTTACATTCCCATATATTAAACTCTAGTTTCTAGTGGAAGTTACAGGGTTTGGATTCTTTTTTTTTTCTTTTCTTCTGTGATGCCTCGAACCAGATCATCATCAACAATGCAAAAAATTTCTTCGTCACAGGACTCTTCTTCATCTCAGCCATTGTCTCCAGCGGTTACTGCTACACCTTCAAATGCTAATCGCATCCAGTGCCCCTTTCGAAAATTTGATGGATGCCTTAATGGTATTGGTGGCAATGGATACAGTAAGTCTGTTTTCTATAGACATTTACGTGATAAACATCTACCTAATTCAGGACGTGTTGCTCTTTGTAGAGAAAGAATCAGTTATATCAGGGGTGTGTATGATGCTTGGGAGAGCACTTTATTGCAACTACAGATGTGGCTTTGTGTTCCTTGTATGCATATGCAGGCATGAAGTAAAGCATGCAATTCCCATGATGGTGACGTCACGGCTGGACCTCTTAAAGACAATGTTGCTCAGTTCCTCATTCATGGAGTTGCTATACCGGTTGATTCTCATGACAGTATGTCTGCAGGGAGGCCAACAGTTGATGGTACAGGTGATGAGACAGCTACAAATATTTCCCTCAACTTGGAATTGCTTAATTTGGTTTTTCAGAAACGGTTTACAATCATTTCCAGTATCCCTCCACCCTGTAGGTTGAACTTCTCTAGAACTCTCAAGGATTCACTTGATAAGGTACTTACTAACCCTAAAAAATTATCAGCATGGTTGCATCTTTTTCTCTTGCCTATATGTACCCTTAATATGTACATGCCTGAGTGTTCAAAGGAGGAGAGGTCTAGTGTTAGGAAGAAGTTACAGATGGACATCATCAATCAGGCTCTAATGCGATGGAAAGAAAGAAGTGGATGTATTAATATCATTGAGCAACTTTTGGCAGCATCCAAGCAAGATTGTCAACTAAGCATACCAAACAGGAAAAACAAGTTTAGTACCAATCTGCAGGCTTGCAAAAAGAAACTGAGTTTTGGTCACTATATGGCCGCAATACGGGTTTTATCCTCTGATGGCTTAGCACCCAATTATGCGGAAAATTTACAATAACTCAGCCTTAAACATCCCAGTGCCCCTTTACCGTCCATTCCAGCTGAGCCCATTGATGCTGCTGCTTTATCAGTTGACTCTAAATCAGTCCTTGATTCTTTGAGGAGTTTCCCTAGAGGTACTTCATGTGGACGTGATGGGATGAGAGCACAACACCTCTTAGATGCAATGAGTGGAGCATCTGGTACAGTGGCAGAGGATTTATTATCTTCTATGACAGGGGTGGTTAATCTTTTGTTGGCAGGGAATTGTCCATCGGTTTTAGGTGAGTATATTGCTAGTGCTCCGCTAATCCCTCTTCTCAAACCAGGTGGCGGATTTAGGATTATTGTTGTTGGCACTATATGGAGGAGATTGTGTTCAAAACTTGCATCTAGGTCAGTTTGCAAGGACATGGTAGCTTACTTAGGAAATCATCAATTTGGTGTAGGCATCCCATGTGCCGCTGAAGGTATCATACATTCTGCCAATAGGCTCTTGGAGATGAAAGGTACTCAAAACTCTATCTCTGTGTTATTAATCGACTTTTCTAACGCTTTTAATCTGGTTGATCGAACCACCTTAATCCATGAGGTTATACTTAGATGTCCCAGCATTCTAGGTCGGTTGAATTCTGTTATGCATCTCCGGCAAGGCTTTATTATAATGAGTTAGTTCTTTCTTCTACCACTGGGGTCCAACAGGGTGATCCTTTGGGTCCTTTATTATTTTCCTTAGTTCTTCACCCTCTTGTGAATAAGATATCGAGTCATTGTAGCCTTGATTTTCACATCTGGTACTTGGATGATGGTACGATAGCCGGTGACACCATAGAGGTGGCTAAAGCTCTGTCGTTAATTCAAGATGAGGGTATTTGTCGTGGATTACATCTTAACATCAACAAGACGGAGCTTTTCTGGCCTATCATTGATACTAGAAGTCTTCAAGATGGGGTTTTTCCTTCCAACTAGATTTTGAGCCCGTGCTATACAACTGGCATCTTTCTTTATTTTTAATTTTTTATTAGGTGTGGCTCGGCTTCGCCTCGCCCCGTCGCTTAGGATTTTTGATTTGTTATGGCTCGGCTTCACCTCGTCCTGTCAAGATGCATTTTTGATTTGGTGTGGCTCGGTCGCCTCGCCACGATGCATTTTTTATTTAGGGTGGCTAGGCATCGCCTCGCCCGTCGCTGTAGATTTTTGATTTGGTGTGGCTCGGCTTTGCCTCCCCCCATTGGTGTCGGGAGGTTACGTCCTGCCCGATCCCTTAGGGTTTTTAATTTGGTGTTGCTCGGATTCGCCTCGACCTGTCCCAATATATATGTCATAACTTATTACTACCTATTGTTAGTGGTTTGAGCCATTGAGGTTGAGTGTAGTAAGTAATTAGCAGACCCGCAACATCTACGTGAAGTAAAGATATTTACGTCGGTGAGAAAAAATAACTGAATGTCTTAGAGCATAGCTCGGTCAACCTCGCATGCGTTGCTATCTCAAGCATGTTTGTCAATATTAGTGATCAAAATTATGAGTCTTGATTTCTAGCATACATAGCTAAGTCTCGGACTAGGATAGAAAAGTGTAGTTGAGCTCAAGGACTTCATGGCGATTCATCATACAACGACGGAGATCTATACAAGGAACCGTGGAACTTCATCAACAAAAAGTTATGTGGAGACTTGAACTTATCTATCACTCAAAAGTCTATCTATTCTATCTCCTACTTCTTATGAAACAAAAGTCGTATGTTATATAGACTAGACCATACACATTTGATATTTCGAGTCGAGTATATCTCGCCTATCTATATCTCGAAATCATGTGTTGGTAAAGCGTTTCGCTTTGATCAATTTTATCTTCACCGAGTGACGAAAGTCATGAAAAGTTTCAATCATTTTGAGAATTGTTCTGACGTGAATGGTCTGTGAATAACGACTATATAACGTCCTCTGAGAATGTATCAATGATTGAAATTAGAGTTTAGATTACATAACCATGTATTCCTTGAACCGAAGTTTTCGAACTTTGTTGATCAAGATAAATCGGGAGGATTGTGGAATTGGCTTGCCAAGTCCGCGAACTCAGTCTGCGAACTGACGGAAGTTCTCGACCGAGAATTTCTGCTGGATTTTCCAAAACTCGTTTGTGTGCTAAGTCCGCGAACTCAGTTCGCGAACCCAGTGCGCGAACTGGCAGAAGTTCTCTTTCCGAGAATTTTTGCTGAGTTTGGAAAACTCAACCGATTAACTTAAGTCCGCGAACTTGTTTATGAACTTAAGAGGTTATGATCTAAAGATGTGCTATGAACATGAAACATTAAATTACTAAGGAATGCTTTATGCAAACCGTGGCTATAATGTTCATGAGCCGATTCAATCGAATCGAATCATCTTTGTTTCAATTGTGTCTTGTGTAGTTACATAAGATCTCATAGCAATTGAAAAACTCTTTAACTAGTTAATTTGAGTCAATTGAACTAGTTATGGTGAAGAAGAACAAGGTTAATATGAAATGCTCATATGGTTGACCTTTTTGGGTTACTATGTTGAACCAACATACAAGTACACGTTTGGGCATGGTTTTCACGAACCCAGTAAACGTTTACCAGAATGTGTGACAAGCTAGGTTTTTCGATCCAATGGTTGAGAAATATTAGCTTGAATCTAAATCAGGTTTTCATCTAACGGTGAATAAGGATTGCTTTGTAACTAAGGCAAAACCCTGATTTGAAGGTTATATAAAGGAGACATCTAGCATTGTGCAAAACTAATCCCCACACGTCTGTGTGCTACTAGTGCGCCCGCTAGAGTCGTTCTCCATTAACCTTTGATTTTCTTCTCTAAAATCAGGTTAACGACTTAAATACTTCATTGGGATTGTGAAGCCAGGCCGATACTACTTTATCGTAGTTGTGTGATCTAGTCTTGCATCTTCTATCGTACGAGTAAAATCGATTGATTGACTTGAGATCGTGAGAGTTCTCCGATAGGCAAGATAAAGAAGTCACAAACATCTTCGTCTCACTGTTTTAGATTCCTCGACAATCCGCTTGTGTAGTCAGGAAGGATTGTAGAGAGGTGATTGATTAATCTAGGCTGTTCTTCGGGAATATAAGACCGTATTATCAATTGGTTCCTGTTCACCTTGATTTATCAAAAGACGAAACAAAACTAGGGTTTATCTGTGGGAGACATATTTATCCTTTGATAGACTTTTCTGTGTGAGACAGACTTGTTTATTATCAAGTCTGTGATTTTGGGTTGCAGCAACTCTTGGTTGTGGGTGAGATCAGCTAAGGGAATCAAGTGCGCAGTATACTGCTGGGATCAGAGGCGTAGGAGCACAACTGTACCTTGAATCGGTGGGAGACTGATTGGGGTTCAACTATAGTCCAGTCTGAAGTTAGTTTGCAGTAGGCTAGTGTCTTTAGCGGCTTAATATAGTGTGTATTCAATCTGGACTAGGTCCCGGGGTTTTTCTGCATTTGCGGTTTCCTCGTTAACAAAATTTCTGGTGTCTGTGTTATTTCTTTTCCGCATTATATTTTATATAATTGAAATAATACAGGTTGTGCGTTCGTGATCATCAATTGGAAATCCAACCTTTGGTTGTTGATTGATATTGATTGATCCTTGGACATTGGTCTTTTGTACCGTCTAAGTATTCCTTGTATTTGATAAAGACTCGCTATTGTTTTTAGCTTGAGTAAAAATCAAATCAAGAGAGATATTAACTCCTTGAGATACTTTTATCTAGATTGAGTCTGACTGTCTAGTTGATTCTCTAGCAAAGTATTTCGAAGTTAGTCCATACAGATTGCTAAGCGAAATATTTGGTGGTGTTGTTAGATCCCCGCTTTTTCAATTGGTATCAGAGCAGGCAAACACGGTAAACCTAATAAGTTTATGTTTGTTCGTTCCATATAAATTGCCCTATGGGAAATTTCTTTGGAAAACTTGCTCCTGGAAACTGTAACGCATGCTAGAATTCCGTAAAGATTGTTCAAAGATTGTTATGGTTAAAACATCTGTGTCCTCATGATAATCTTACTTCATCTAAAAGGGGAGATTTAGATGTTAAGAAGCAATCTGAAGGAAAAAATAAAAAGAAGGAACAATTGGGAAAACGTTCAATACGCTTAAGGATATGGAACCTCACTAGATTAACTCTTGATCTCTATGAGGAATACTATCGTGATGGATCAATTGATAAAGATATGTTTAAAGCTTTCGAAGGCGTTTTTAAATTCTTAGAAAAACTTAATTCTGTTAAGTCTAAGAATCATTCCGAAAAGGGTTTCGTATGTATTAAATCTGTTGATACTGTACAACCCAGAAATCGGAAGAATCCTTCTTCTAGCAAGAATAAACGAAGGATAGGAAGCCCTAACTTCCCTGACTATCATCATTATTTTGATTATACTACAGGGACTGTTCACACTTATCAACAAGACATCGCATGAGAACTCCTCTGCGCATTATGCCTCTTGGTAACAAGATTGGCATTTACCCCATTTGTACATATATTGAAGTGGGGCAAGAAATAGTTTGTGTTGTGTACAGTTGTGTTATGCTTAGTTAGCTTTCTATTGCTTCTGTTAGATGTTGGTTGCATACCTTTAATGTGAAAAGGGATAAGAATATCCCCTAAGTCTTGTGGGTCACCGTTCGTGTACAGCCCAATCCCATGAATGAGGGATATATATATATGTTGGTGGTCCGCGAACCTTCTTCTCTATCATCTTCCGTCCGCGTACGTGAACTAGGGTTTGTACTTCTCCGCCATTAAAGCTTCTTTGAAGAAGTCAAAAGGAAGGGTGTTTGAGGTTCTATTCAAGTAAGTAATTTTCTCTTGTATATCTCTTTATGATGGGTTATAGAAGCATGAAAAGGAGTTCTAAAAGCTCAAAATCCTCTAGCTTGAATCCTCTTTGTGATCAAAATTCTCTTAGAATTAGGTTTGTGAATGATTCTTGTGCTAGAACTTTTGATAGAATTGCTTCCAAAGGTTTTATTCTAGAAAAGAAATTGGAAACCTTTAGTGGATATGAAGAGGATTTAGCTTGCTTCAAAAAGTTCAATCTTGGGAATATCTTTAATGGCCTCGGTGAAGGTTTTGATTCTCTAATAAGGATTTTCTATGCCAACATTCATGATGTTGAGAAGATGGAATTCAAATCCATGATAAATAGAGAAAGGTTTCTTGTTAATAGAGAGTTAATTTCAAGGGTCACCAAAATACCGTTGGCAACGTACGGTTACCTAGACCAAGTGATGAACGTCCTTCATATGATGATATCTCTATTGGACTTTGTGGAAAGAAGGTTGTTTGGAGTCAAGGAAAGTTTCCTACTAATGATCTTAGTATTGCTTTAATGGCGTTTGGAAAACTCGCCATCTCTAACCTTTGTCCCTCCACAATTGAGAATTTTTGGTGGAGTTATGAATTTGCGGAATTAGTCTACTTCCTTGAATCCGGAAATACAAATCTTGACATTTGTGGTTTTATAATCTTTCAAATGATGACGATGACTTCTCACATCAATATGTTAGGCTATCCTTGTTTGATTAGCCAAATTTGTCGTGATCGTGGACTTGATTTTATTGGAAATTCTCTTGGGGTCCCCAAACTTGTTCGTCCATGTACCTTTCGGCGTATAAGGGAAAATGTTCGCAAGCGACAAAGAGGTACTCCTCTTGATGTTGAAGACCCTACAACCTTGAGGCTTATTCAAAAAATTTACAAAGGTGTGTGCAAGGTAAATGCAAGAGTAAAGTGCTTAAAATATCAAGTGTCGTTAATTGGAACCAAGTGTCCCGAGCTCAAGGAAGAGTTGGATTCAATTCAAGATACTTGGAAATTGTCCGATGATGAAGGTGATGAGTAATGCATCTTCTTATATGCCTAGTAAGTCTTTTTTTTTGGATTAGTTGGAAGAATAACTAGTGCTTTGAATAGCGATGATTGTGACTACACATAGCTATTTTTGTTTTCATCTTCTTGTGTTATTTTTTAGGTTTATTGGTATTAAATTCTAAAAATATTTGAAGGATGATGTTATTGCAGTATTGATCTTTATGATTTTGTGATATTGCAATTTGTTTATGGAATATGTATTGTTTACGTCCGTGAACTTGAAGGTCCCATATTGCAGTCAAAAGTAAAGTCGTTCATGAATTAGTATTCGTATTGATGAAAGGACGAATGGACTTTTGACAATTACAAAAAATTATGCCTATGCAATCATGTATTTGATGTAAAATAGGATGATATCTTTTTTATGACAAGGATAAAGTCTCATGGAAAATAGAATAGATCCTTGTATGTTATCCACGGTATTGATCTTCATTGATCCATTTTATTATGTTTTACCATGAAGGCTCCATTGTGTGTCCTATGTTGAGCACGATACAACTAAGTCGATTATTCTTATTGGCTTGTTGGTTGTTCCATAAGATGCTATATGTCGAGCATTAGGAACTAAATTAATCAACCAGTTTGGTTATTTAGTTTGTACTCCATAAGTTTTCTTTCTTATGTCGAGTACATGTACGGTTAAGGTTGTCATATTCTATGATGAACTTAGTCGGGGTTCCATAAGTTCTCTTATGTTGAGCCCAAAATAATTAAATTGATTACTTCGGTGATTACTTTGGTTGTTTGTATTCTAATTAGACTAATTATAGGTTCTCTTGTAATTAGTCTAGTTGAGTTTTCATATATTCCACAAATTCTTGTATTGAGTATATGAACAGCTATACTAATCATGTTCTATTGGTTAATGTAGTCGTATATTCCGTAAGGTTTTCCTTATGTTGAGTATGTGAATGATTAAGTTAGTCATCTCCATATGATTGACTTAGTCGTAGCTCCGTGAGTTTACTTATGTTGAGCACCTTCAATTAAATTGATCACTTTTGTGGTTTGATTTAGTTGTGTATTCCAATTGAATTAATCATGGGTTTACTTGTGGTTAATTTGGTTGAGTTTTGGATATAGAAAATCATTCTCATGGTTTTTGGTGTCCAATAAAAAATCCTTCTTTTCTTTCGAAATTAAAGTCGCTCTTGTTGTTCTCTCGGGAATGACATCAAATGGGGGAGAGTTCTTTTGAACTTGTGCTTAATGGTAATTTCTTGCGGGGAGTGCGGCTGTGGAATTTTATAGGGGTTATCTTGTATCTTAAAACTCCTTGATGAATGTTGTTAGCTTCGGATATTAGATTGCATCTAAATTAAGTTGGTATGTATTTTTCTTTTGGTCATGAAATGTCTCTTGTGGAAATTTCATTATGATCCCATTCTTGTACCTTTGCCAATTTTATTGACAAAAAGGGGGAGAAATATTGTAGTTCACACTACAAATACATATGGTTTTCGGATCATTGTGTAAGGGGGAGTTGTTTCCATGATCGAGATGGAGTATTGACTAAGGGGGAGTGATACATATCACCATAGTATTATTGTTAAAGTCGTGATACAATTGGACTTTGATGTTATATAATAATACTAAGACACTGTATAATAATGATCGAGAATCTCGATTTCTCTCATTGTTATAGCTACGGATCTTCAACAACGATGGTGCTAAACTTACAACCTTTGGGATCATTGGAGTACTTGGAAGGGCGAAGATTTCAAGGAACGTTGAAGATTAGACTATGGAATAGGAGCCACTAAAGTTTATCTTTTTTGTATTCCATATGTATTAATAGTTTTGTCACTAAAATTGACAAAGGGGGAGATTGTTAGAGCATAGCTCGGTCAACCTCGCATGCGTTTCTATCTCAAGCATGTTTGTCAATGTTAGTGATCAAAACTATGAGTTTTGATTTCTAGCCTACATAGCTAAGTCTCGGACTAAGATAAAAAAGTGTAGTTGAGCTCAAGGACTTCATGGCGATTCATCATACAACGACGAAGATCTATACAAGGAACCGTGGAACTTCATCAACAAAAAGGTATGTGGAGACTTGAACTTATCTATCACTCAAAAGTCTATCTCTTCTATCTCCTACTTCTTATGAGACAAAAGTCGTATGCTATATAGACTAGATCATACACATTTGATATTTCGAGCCGAGTATATCTCCCCTATCTATATCTCGAAATCATGTGTTGGTAAAGCGTTTCGCTTTGATCAAGTTTATCTTCACCTAGTGACGAAAGTCATGAAAAGTTTCAATCACTTTGAGAATTGATCTGACGTGAATCGGTCTGTGAATAAAGGCTACATAACGTCCTCTGAGAATGTCTCAATGATTGAAATCAGAGTTTAGATTACATAACCATGTATTCCTTGAACCGAAGTTTTCGAACTTTGTTGATCAAGAGAAATCGGGAGGATTGTGGAATTGGCTTGCCAAGTCCGCGAACTGACGGAAGTTCTTGACCGAGAATTTCTGCTGGATTTTCCAAAACTCGTTTGTGTGCTAAGTCCGCGAACTCAGTCTGCGAACTGGCGGAAGTTCTCTTTCCGAGAATTTCTGCTGAGTTTGGAAAACTCAACCGATTAACTTAAGTCTGCGAACTGGTTTGTGAACTTAAGAGGTTATGATCTAAAGATGTGTTCTGAACATGAAACATTAAATTACTAAGGAATGCTTTATGCAAACCGTGGCTATAATGTTCATGAGCCGATTCAATCGAATCAAATCATCTTTGTTTCAATTGTGTCTTGTGTAGTTACTTAAGATCTCATAGCAATTGAACAACTCTTTAAGTATTTCATTTGAGTCAATTGAACTAGTTATGGTGAAGAAGAACAAGGTTAATATGAAATGCTCATATGGTTGACCTTTTTGGGTTACTATGTTGAACCAACATACAAGTACACGTTTGGGCATGGTTTTCACGAACCCAGTAAACGTTTACCAAAATATGTGTGACAAGCTAGGTTTTTCGATCTACGGTTGAGAAATATTAGCTTGAATCTAAATAATTTTTTGATCTAACGGTGAATAAGGATTGCTTTGTAACTAAGGAAAAACCCTATTTAAAGGCTATATAAAGGAGACATCTAGCATTGTGCAAAACTAATCCCTACACGTCTGTGTGCTACTAGTGCGCCCGCTAGAGTCGATCTCCATTAACCTTTGATTTTCTTCTCTAAAATCAGGATAACGACTTAAAGACTTCATTGGGATTGTGAAGCCAGACCGATACTACTTTATCTTAGTTGTGTGATCTGATCTTGCATCTTCTATCGTACGAGTACAATCGATTGATTGACTAGAGATCATGAGAGTTCTCCGATAGGCAAGATAAAGAAGTCACAAACATCTTCGTCTCACTGTTTATGATTCCTCGACAATCCGCTTGTGTAGTCAGGAAGGATTGTAGAGAGGTGATTGATTAATCTAGGCTGTTCTTCGGGAATATAAGACCGGATTATCAATTGGTTCATGTTCACCTTGATTTATCAAAATACGGAACAAAACCAGGGTTTATCTGTGGGAGACAGATTTATCCTTTGATAGACTTTTCTGTGTGAGACAGATTTCTTTATTATCAAGTCTGTGATTTTGGGTTGCAGCAACTCTTGCTTGTGGGTGAGATCAGCTAAGGGAATCAAGTGCGCAGTATCCTGCTGGGATCAGAGGCGTAGGAGTACAACTGTACCTTGAATCGGTGGGAGACTGATTGGGGTTCAACTATAGTCCAGTACGAAGTTAGTTTGCAGTAGGCTAGTGTCTGTAGCGGCTTAATACAATGTGTATCCAATCTGGACTAGGTCCCGGGGTTTTTCTGCATTTGCGGTTTCCTCGTTAACAAAATTTCTGGTGTGTGTTATTTCTTTTCCGCATTATATTTTATATAATTGAAATAATACAGGTTGTGCGTTCGTGATCATCAATTGGAAATCCAACCTTTGGTTGTTGATTGATATTGATTGATCCTTGGACATTGGTCTTTGGTACCGTCCAAGTATTCCTTGTATTTGATAAAGACTCGCTATTGTTTTTAGCTTGAGTGAAAATCAAATCAAGAGAGAGATATTAACTCCTTGAGATACTTTTATCTAGATTGAGTCTGACTGTCTAGTTGATTCTCTAGCAAAGTATTTCAGAGTTAGTTCATACAGATTGCTAAGCGAAATATTGGGTGGTGTTGTCAGACCCCCACTTTTTCAGAATGCTAACAAAAATGTTATATGAATCACATGCAGTTTTATAAATGCATACAAACACACGTTGAAAGACAGTTTATGAGAATATTTAAGAAAGAAATATCAAGCCGGTGATACTACCTTATGTCAGAAATTGAGAGATAACGTTAAAAAAAGAAAGATATTTAAATAAACACATACACTTCGACCAACAGTAGGCCTCAGTAAATTCGTACCCTCTATCCCCTCATCTAATCTCTAAAGCTCAATACTCTGATGAAAAAAAAATTGTTCCCTCATGTACAAAGAAAAAAACTAAATGTCAAAAAGCCAGTATATTAAACTAAGAAACCCATATACCTTCATTTTATGAACTCCATTAGCAACGCCTACATGAACATTTGCGCTCCCGGCACCCCTGGTAACAAAATTGGTAGGCTTAAGGGTTCATTTGAAATAACCAAGAAATTCTCGGCATTATTGTTAGAAGTCTTGGAGAAATCATTGGTTTTTGTAGGCATATTCTTAAGATGCTTCTAACAGTGGTGAAGGATGGTTAAAAATAGCCAAATCATTTTTGAGCACATTCTCTGAATAGATAAACACAAAATTTGAGCCCCATATCATGTATTTAATATTAAATGAAGAAACCTATTAGAAGATCTGGCAGGAAATCTCTTGGTGATTACTTTAAAGCATCGAAAAATACTAATCCTTGCCTCCAGAGGTTCCTAGGTTGTAGATAAATAGCTAAGTTGATACCTATCTATCGTCTGGTCAACAGCTTGACCTATAGAAATTAATACCTCTATATTCGATGACCTATAGATCTCTTCACGACTTAGTATGAAACCCACCGCACCACCTATGCTTTTCCGGAATTTCATGATATGAGACACCAAACAAATGAATCCTCCAAGCAAAACATTTAGCTAAGAGCCTCTTAAAGTTCCTGCATATCATCCGTAGTAATGTCTTTTGCATATTGCTGCTCCAAACAATCACAAATTCTGTAAAGCAAATAAATGAGATGAAATAGAGAATTGGGTTAACCATATTAGGTCAGTGTAACACTGCATAAGCATAGGTCAAGGTATGTAAATAGACCAATAAGGAATTCATGGCTAATTAAATTAGGGGTGTCAAATCAAGCTCCCCAGCATAAAGTATAAATTCCACCTGCAGAGCACACCCTTCATATTTTATGGGGCAATGTACGTAGATGCACATACCACTTAAACGTAGTACATAATCACATGCAAATCCAGTACATAATAAGAGATTAATCAACGAAAAGCACAAATCATAGGATTGCAAACCACAATCACATCTAAAAATAAAAATATTGAAATGATCTTACCGATCAATCAAGTCTTGTGCTTCATCTCTTCAGGTAACCTACCAAGGTATATTGCGATTAAGAATATGGTCAAAGATCATCTATAGAGAAACAAAAAGGTAAAGCAGTTATATTCATATTTTCAATAAAATAAAAACAAAAAAAAAATCAGATCATCCAGAATCATAACAATTAGTAATATAGATAGGCTATTAATAAATAGAAGTAAAACAAAACCCGCCAAACCCTATTTCTCTAGCAAAACCCAGGAATTGGTAAGTAAATAAGTAATAAAAGGAGTGCAGAATTCCAGTTTGATTCTCCATATCCACTAATCCGAAGGATTCCAGCTTAGTACAATAATACCCATTTTGGAAGTGAGCAAGGGACCCAGACCTAATTGCTTTTCTTTAGCAACTAACCGTGTCTTCCTAATTTGGAGCACTAAATGCTTACAGAGCTTGATTAATTGAAGCTGTTAAATAACTTAAAGGTGCCAACCAGCACAACTAACTCTAGTGTCTAATTCTGAAGTTTGGCATGGACACCCGTGAACTTCACTGTATAGTCCCAAATACATTACTGGTTCTAAAGTTTGACATGCTTATTGAGAAGAAGATGGCGTGACATTGAAGCTATTTTCTTTCTTCTTTTCTTAAACCAATATTTATAGTGAACCTAGATAGGCCATCGAGAATTATATAATATGCAAACATATAAGGGACTGTAGTGTGTACTTATTTTCTGGTTTCCCAAAGTACGGTATTGGACACGACACCGATACATGAATTTGAGGAAGAGTTTCGTAAAGCACTTATTCCCTGAATGCTAAAGGGGCTTTGTAGTAGAATTTAAATGTCTATCTATCTACTACTGTACTATCTTAGTCTGTAAACAACTTTTGGTTTCAACATAATTCAAGAACCATATATAGGTGTCGGAAAACCCACGAACGTGCATACGTACCATAATGAGCTTTCTGGTTCAAACGTTGCTGAAGATCTAGGAATTTTAAGAGCACCATATTTATTTTTCCAGCTTTGGTCCAGTAATGAAAATTTATACAGTGCCCTTACTTCTTGTCTAGGGTTTACTAACTCAAGGTACACGGATACATAATCCTTGCTATAATGTGTTAAAAAGTACAGCTCATGAGAACCTTTCACAGTCTCACAAATCGACTGCGACGAAGGCACCTCGTGATCATTATTAGTATTAGACTTAGAAAATATCCGCCTTTTTGAAGCCATATATTGATATGTTGAAACTGGCGGCCAGTAGAGGAGATATATATATATAGAGATACGTAAATAGATATAAAAAGAGTTAGGGTTTACCTGCTTTGGTTTTTGGATTTGGTTATTTATCTCATCTTCAAAAACCTTACCTGCAAAATAAAAACAAACAAACAATAACAAAAATCAAGGAGAAATTACTCATCCCCCTCCTCAAAACGCATGACCTGAATCTCATCCCCCTCCTCAAAACGCAAGCTTCGAATGCAATCTGCAAGAGTCATCACAATATCAACCCTTACTTCATATGGTTTCTTTTTCGTTTCATATAATATCTCTGTTGCTTATCTAGATAAATTATTAAAAGAAAAGAGTCTACTTACTTTGGAATTGACAGAGTTCGAGTGAATTCCCCTGCCTCTGTCAGTAATACTGTGTGAAGGATAAATGTAGCAGAAGTACATGCCTGGAAATGAACAAAGCAGAGTTAAAATATTTTATTGACCATGAGTTAAAATATTTTATTGGCCACTCTATGAAAATACATTTGGAACAAAACAGTCTTGACAGATTTAAGGTCTTCTAGATTAGGAATCAAGAACATGTACTAACATCAACTTGGTTCCTACAGGTTTCCATTGTTAGGGACAATTTTCTCCGAATATACGTAGCTATCATAAGCTACTAAATAAATCATAAACAAAATCCTAATAAACTAACAGTAAAAATAAACTAAACTGACCTTGTCCATGGAACCAATCAAATTATAGTTAGTTGATCGCTGTCGTATGCGTCAAAAATAATTTCGCTTTTCTTAAGTATATGATAAGAAAGAGTTTGTTTCCACAGACAGTCAATTGTAGTTATTATGTATTCAATTTCCTAAAGTAACCAATTGGGGGATTTCTGATTTTGTAAAGCAATATGAATTAAATTAAAAGCAAAGTAAATATTATAATGTAATCAATGAGAGAAAGATATTGGTCAAGGAGTTCATCTTCTATCTTAAACGAGTGCTTGCATACATGATTAGAATTACAATTTAGTCTCTTTTATTATCAAAAGCCTAGAGAATCAAGAGAGCAAGATAATCTATTAATTTCCCAAGTTCAGCAACACACACATTAGAGCTGCGTATGTGAATTCTACCTAAAGAATGACCTAACGCCTTGCGCTAATTAAGTTCGATTCCCAGGAGCATTAAGTTTTGGAAATAGGCTAATCAATGCAATTGTCATACATTGCGCATGACAATTCGGACAATGGTCAAACTCTACATATGATGACGAGAGTGTATCACTACAAACCGTAATCATATCATGTTACTTGTATTTAGGGTTATCGCTCGATGAAAAACCCTAAAATAGTTATGGACAAGGATGCAAGATCAATTAATTGGCCACTTAACTAAACGAACACCTAAATCCTATCACAATACATCAATCATGTGATTATTAAAAACAGTAGAGATTTGAACGATAATCAAGAGAGAAAACTAATGCATTAATCAAGCACAAGTTGTAATATAGGACTACATCCTTAACCAAAAATGAATAAATTATCTACTCATAGCTATCGATTTCATCACAAATATAATAATTGAATAAAAGAAGATGAACATAAGCAAACCCTAGTAGAATAGCCACTCTCCTCCAAATCTCCAAGTAGAATAATACCTATTCAAAGTTGTAGAAGTCTTTCCTTTTGTAGATCCTCTTGTTCCAAAATTAGGTCCAAGTCTTCAAAGTCCATCAGATAAAAATCCACCAAGCCCATATGTGAGAAAAACCCATGTAGAAATCATCCCAAAAATATGTCGCCGGAAAACTGGGTCTACCGCCGGAAGTTGGCCGGAAAAGTGGCCAGAGAAATATCTCAGGTGACCGGCAAAGTCCACCCGGTCACCGGTCAAATCTCAGGTCAACTGAGTTAACTCGGGTCAAGCACCGAGTCGAACCGAGTCAGCTGAGTCAAGTCAGAGTCAGCTATTCAGGTAAGCTAACTAGGCTGACTTATCTGACATGCCATGGCTTAAGCCATTTTGCACAGGCAATACTTAATGTCGCCCCATCATTGCACTTCACTGCTTCAAAGCCAACTATGATGGCTGCTCATTACTAAGCTGCAACCATTCCATTACCCCCTGACCTGTAGCAAATCAAACAAAACCAGTTCCATTCATTTGCATCCCTGTAATCTCAGCTGCATACACCATCATTCTCTTAACTCCAGCTGCTGCTTGTACTCATATTCAGTACCTGAAGCACACCTGCGACCGCTCATACATTCAGCTTCATTGTCTTTCCCAGCCATTGCATCACTGCATTCTTGAACCACTTCTGTCACTCATCACTATTACCAGCTGGTCCATTGCAAATCTCAGTATCACCTTATGCTACACCATCTCAGTTGCCTCACTCTATCCACATCCAAGCTGCAGCATTTCAGTCACCACCAAATCCATCCTTTTGACAGAACCTTGCCTGCAATTTCAACTTGGGCACAACATCAACGCCAACTGCAGAACAGAATCACCACCTGCAATATATTGTCACAAACAAGACCAGCTGCATTCCAGTCTTGCCTCATTACAGTTCCATTCCAAGACCTAAGCCATCCATCTAACACAGCTACACTTCACCAGCACTACCCATATGCTTATGGGTGAAAACTATTCCTGCCGAATTTGGTAATTTTGGGTGTGTGGATGAGGAATGAATCTAAACCCTAAACAAATGCACTGCACGGGAGTGCTTTGTGATTCAAGAAATCAGTCTGTACAATTCTAGCCTAAACCAAGAAATGGCCGTTCCAGACTTGCTTCGGTCACAAAGTGAAGGAGATGGGGTTGATCTTAGGGAGGGAAGCTAAGAAGGTGTTGAGATTGTGAAGGTGTTGGCTATGTATGACTTGTATCAGAAATCTGAACTGGCTTGCAGAATGTAAGCTATCAGTTCCTGTGTTTGAATACGGTTGTATCAACACTTGCTTTTGTTGTCTTGTGTTGCCGAAATAGGGAGGAGAACCTATTTATACAAGTCATTGAGCCTTACTCACGTATCTCGTGGGAAGTGGAGAAAGTGGAGTGATGGAGTAGTGGAGTTGCGGGTGTTAGTGTTACACGATCAGTCTTTCCCACTTTTCCCATCATCAGCAACCGTCCATGACTTCCTGACACGTTCTTGTGATGGCACGTTGTGCGCTGCACGCTGGAAACCACCAGACTAATACCCCAGTATGTATCCCCCAATTTGTGACATGATTGATGTCTCGAGTGTGTGGATCGTGGGACCCACAGAAGGTAGCATGTAATACTAGGTTAAATAACTAAGTTATTTAGGAAGTCGATACTTGTGAAGTATCGTGTGTATTCTATGCAAGTAATGCATCGAATATACTCAGCATGTATGAAGCATCGCTGTTTGAGCGTCTTAAAATAGCTTCATGTCCAGCCTACTTCATGTGATGGTTTGGAGGCTGCGCAAGCAAGTCCTGACTTGGCCGACCACATGGTATGGTAGAGTGGCGGATGATAATCACCACGACACCTCATTGACCAGTTAACTCCTGACCAGGGTTGTATAACCAAGCAGGTGAAGTTGAACGGACGAGATGATCTTTGAGACACTCATCTGCGACCGTTAGTGGAATTAGGGTTTATGAAGAGGTGCGAAAGCATCACTCTTCAGCTTGGTCGAAACCAAGCTTAGGACGCAATTTTGGCAGGGTCGATCGTGCATGCGTGTAGATGTCATGCCGGTGTAGGCGCCCATACCTCATTGTCTCGTAAAAGTGTGATCTAAGACACTCAATTTTTCCGGCGAAGTTGAGTGGTCGAGATCAATTTGCGACAGAAATCCGATGCCGCAAAAGCCGCGCGTCATGCCAACTTCGGGCGCGCGTTTCGAGACGACCAAGCTTGGTCGGTCTTGGGCGATTAGTCTGGTATACAGACGACGGGCTGGTGTATACGTTCATACCTTAATACCCCATAGAAACGTGATCTGAGCCACTCAATTTGTTCGGCAAAGTTGAGTGGTCGAGATTAGTTTGCAATTGGGAGGTGTGACCACGCCTAGTTTGAGTGTGCGAATCGAGACGACTAGGCATGATATGCCTTGGCCGATCGGGTGTGGATATATGTGGGCCCACAGTGATCGTGTTGATACTCACTGGACCTGCTTAATCGACTCCTAGACCCTTCGTTCGATCAGGTGAAAATGGACGCTCGTGATTGAAAACCCTAATTAGGGTTTTGCCATCCGTGCGTCATGCCTTGTTTGGGCGCACGAATTGGGACAACCATCCATGTTTGGTCCTGACCGATCGGTCATGTTTGTAGGCGGGCCCAAGGCGTTTGTGTTGACATGTCTGGTCTCTCTGAATCTACATCTACACCCTCCATCTATGCCTGCGAAGATGGATGGTTGAGACTGATTTGCGACACATATAATGTGCTGCAAAGCCTAATTTAGGGTTTCTCATCCACGCTGCTTTGGATGGAGGAATTGGCAAGCCATGCTACCCTTTTGGGGAGGCCGACCATGCGGGGGGTCTGCATTGGTCCGGTGTTGAACATTCCAATGCCTGTTTGAGGGTTATGGATTCGATCTAAGCCATCCAATCATGCTGGTGAAGTTGGATGGTCGTGATTGTTTCTGAGACTGATACGGACAGTACAGATGCTCGATCGGGCTAGTATAACACTCTGAGAGTTATAGCATGTACGGGTATTTCGTACGTGCCTCCTTATTTAATGCTTGGAGATTCGTGTTGCTCTGCTGAGAGCAACACTCAATCGTCATGCCGCACCAATAATGATAAGAGTGAAGCAGTACAGGAAATACAAGGCTGGTCACGCATTAATTGGTAATGCCATAAGTTTATAGTGAAGAAGTATTCTCCACTTTATCAGTGGATTTATCTTTTGCAGGATGTTAGCGCATAGTTTTGGCTTTTATAATTTTAGCCTTAAATGAAAATCCACCATCAACATTAAGTCCCCTGCCTAGCACATAATGGTTACACTGTTGTGGGGTAGGCATGAGATGGTGACAAATTTGTATAAGGAAATGACTAAGTTAAAGTAAATACGCATTTACCGCATAGATAGACATCGCCAGGTGTAGCTGGTCAAATTAGGGTTTGGGAGAAAAGCACGACTCGTTCGGCGTCGAGACCTCTGGATAAACTTTGTTGTAGCTGATTTGGTCTTCCTTTAGGGTTCCTTCAACATGTATGCGGGGTTTAAAAACCGTTATTCATTGATAGGCTTTTCTTGCAGAAACTCTATCTCTTTGACATGTCGAACAGCAGCAGATCATCTTCTTCATATCACCCAGGATCTTCTGTTAAACGCCTACGCCCATCTGAGGTTCAGGATGAACAAATTTGTGATGACTCTCCTGTTCATGTTCGCCGGAAGACCGTCCCAGTTCGCTCCTCCTCTTTTTTTACAGAGACGCCCATGTGTGACAGTGGTCGATGAGGATGATTTGACCAGTCCCCTTCCTTCAAATTTGAATACGCCCACTCCTGCAGATCTCGACGATGCCGATCTAGGTATCTCGTCTTACGAATACCCCAACGCAGGTCTTCCATTCGATATTCACATGAAATGTCTTTCTTCTAGCTATCGAACCATCGGCGGATTCTTGGTGCGTAAGGAGTTCGTACCCTTATACACAAAAGTATGGAAGAGGTATGGCCATATTGCAACCAGGAATGTAGTTCAACACTGTGCATCTGCTTTGGTTACCACGGTAAACTGCCTTCTTCCCCTGATTGCTGAGATGGAGGGTATCTCCATCCGTAACGTTGCTGAATCAAAATTTGAAGAGTGGGAGAACATGGTGTCTACCTGTGAATCGATGTAATTCAATGTGGGTTGGATGCGTCAACGTCTTGACATCATCAAGGTTGATCGAGCCGACATCCTTGCGAACGTAGTTCCTGCTGCGAAGGCTATCTTGGAAGAAGAAAAGGCTCTGGATACTGAATCGGAGAAGGTGGATCAGGCAATACAGAACTTGAAGAACGGGACAGAGAGATATCAAGCTAGACTGAAGATGATGCTCTCAAGAAATTATAATCTGTTAGATGGCCTCTTCTAATCCGCATTCAGCTGTATTTTCTCATTGTTAACGACGTTCATGTCAAAAGGTTTTGAACATCTTTGCGGAATAAATTGTACTGGTTTTTTGATTGATGAAACAGGTTTTTTCATCAAAGCATCTCTGAATAAATTGATAATTCAAACATGTAATGAAAATAAATGCCTGTGTTGTTGTGTCATGAGACAGAGCGGACAATGATCAAGCATGATATGCCTTGAGCCATTTTCCGTTGATGACTATCTCTATCTTGCCTCCGTCCACTTTAATGATCTTGTAGTAGCCGGTACTGTAAGCCCTGGTGATCGTATAAGGACCTTCCCATTTAGGTGAGAATTTCGGTGCAGACATGTCTTGCTGGATGTGTTTGGCCGTTTTCAAGACCAAATCCCCCACTTTGAAAAAACGTGGTTTCACAGTTTTGTTGTATGCCCTGGAAATTCTATTCTTGTACACGTGAGTGTGTTCTTCTGATTTGCTTCTTCTGAAATCCAGAGTGTATAACTCCGCTACTCTAGAGTTGGATGCTTCAGCCTCATCCCAGTGGACCTCGGTTGCTGCTGCAATCCTGGCTGATGGGATTTTGATCTCTGCTGGGAGAATTGCGTCTGCACCGTAAACAAGTGAGTATGGAGAAACTCCAATGGAGCTTCTGGGTGACGTTCGATATGCCCATAACGCCATTGGTAACTGGTCATGCCATTCTCTAGGATTGTCATGCAGTGTTTGACTGATGATCCGGATCAGTGTCTTGTTGGTACTCTCAGCTTGTCCGTTTCCTTGAGGATAGTAGATAGTGGAGAAAACCTGTTTAATTCCATACTCTTCAAGTAACTCTCGTACCTGTTTGTTGGCGAAGGGAGTGCCGTTATCAGTGATGATATGCTTTGGCACAATGAAGCGGCAAATGATATGTTCTTTAATGAAAGCCGCAATCGTTGCTCCTGTAATCCCTCGTAGAGGAATGAATTCTACCCATTTAGTGAAGTATTCTGTCGCGGTTATGATGTACTCGTGCTGCTTTGATGACGACGGATTGATTTTCCCGATAATGTCCATTCCCCAGCTGTAAAATGGTCATGGACTGCTTATCGAGTGTAAAGGGGTAGAAGGAGCGTGAACAAGGTTCCCATGAATTTGACATTTGTGGCAGTTTTGAACGAAAGTGGTTGTGTCATCCTCCATGGTCGGCCAATAGTATTTCTCCTGTATCTGGAGAAACAGTTTCCTCTTCCATTGATGTTCCCTTTCGTGCGTTTCCTTCAGCATGATTGGGATTTCTACCTCAGCCAGGCATCACAATAGATCACCTCTGAAGCTCTTGCGATACAGAATCCCTTCGTGAAATACGAATACCTTGGCTTTTTGCTTTATCTTGGCAGCATCCTTTTGATTAGTGGAAGTTTCCCCGTCGCGGAGATAGCTAATGTACGTCTCTCTCCAGTCCCCAGCGTGGTTCACACTAAAAACCTCCAAGTGGTGTGGCGGCGCTTGACAATTTGATCAGGACTTCTGAAGTAGTCTGGATTGAGTCTCCATCTCTGGCCAGTAATAGCCCAGGCGTTGAAGTCGTCGGTAAAGCGTTACCACCAGTGATTGTCCGCAAATTTCATTGTGAAAACGGTTAAGCTGTTGTTGTGCCTCATCATATCCAAGACATATTGATAGAGAACCATCCGGGTTTTGATGATATAGCATACCATGAAGCATGAAGAAGTTCTACAGGGTTTTGAGACTGACCTTTCCTTGAGAGAGTGAGTTGCTGAGCTCCTGAATGCTCGGCGTTCGCCAATCGTGAGCCTCATGTTGATTCTATGGTTCTCCTCTTTACTGTCAGGGTTTCTTCAAAACCTTCGAACTTCAATTTGGAAGCCAGCGTTTCTAGGAAATCGGTGTGTTTGTTGTTGATGCGACCAATATGGGTTATGGTTGCATTGGCAAAGTAGTTTAGTAACCTTTATGCTTCTGATCGGTATGGAGCTAGCGTTACTTCCTTCAATGCGTATACTCCATTCATCTGATTCACCAGTAGTTTGGAGTCACCTCTTATCTCCAGACGTGTGACTCCTGCTTGTTTGGCTATTGACAACCCTATGAGGAAGGCTTCATACTCTGCTGAGTTGTTGGTGCATTGGAAGTCCAGCTTGAAGGAGTGTGAGAATACTTCCCCAGTCGGGGATACTAAGACCACTCCTGCTACTCCGGTGTTACTGCTAGGGGTAGCGGAGCCGTCAAAATACAAGATCCATGCTTCTTCCTCGACAACAGAGATGTCTGGAAATTCTCCAGGAAGATCTTCGTGTAGCCCCGTAGTGCCTTCTCCAGGGAATGCTGCTAATAAGTCTGCGACTGCTTGCCCCCTGATATCTCTAGGCGACGTATGTGTTATGTCCAACTCCGACATTTGGAGAAGCCACATGGTCGTCCTTCCCATCAGGACCGATTTTGAAAGCAAAAACTTCGCAGGATCAGATTTAGATATGAGTACCACCTTGTTGGACAGTAGGTAATGTATGAACTTCTGAATGGAATGGATTAGAGCTAAACATGCCTTCTCCGCCTTGGGATACCTGAGCTCAGCATCTCTTAATATTCGACTGAAGTAATATATGGGGCGTTCGATTCCCTCATCGTCTTTCTGGGCGAGTAAATCCCCTATAGCGGTATCGCTGAAGGCGATGTAGAGACATAGCGGCTTCCCTTGGACGGGAGACCTCATGATAGCTGGAGATGATAATATTCGTTGAATCTTTTGAAATGCTTCTTGTTGAGTTGCGGTCCAAATAAAATTTGCTCCCTTCTTCAGCAAGGGGGTGAATACAGCGACAAGTTGGGCCAAGCCAGGTATAAAACGACGAATGTAGTTCACCTTGCCCATGAAGCTCTGAAGTTCCTTCACAGTTTGTGGTGGCGGCATCATGAGGATGGCTTGAGTCTTGGACGGGTCTACTTTGATCCCTTCAGCAGTCACTTGGAATCCCAAAAATTTGCCTGAAGAGACACCGAAGGCGCATTTCAAAGAATTCATCTTCAATTTGTATTCACGGCACCTTTCGAACACTTGTCGTAAGACTCCTGCGTGATCTTCCTGAGCTCTTGGCTTGACCATAATATCATCCACGTAGTCTTCTACTTGCTTATGCATAATGTCATGGAACATTGCCGTCATAGCGCGTTGATACGTTGCACCGGCATTCTTTAAACTGAAGGGCATAACAGTATAGTAAAAATTGCCAAGAGGGTTCGAAAGGCTGTCTTACATGCATCGTGTTCATACATCCTTATCTGATTGTAGCCACTGCAACCATCCATGAAGGAGAACATGCCGTGTCCGATGGTATCATCTACTAACATGTCGATGTTAGGCAGAGGAAAATCGTCATTGGGGCAGCACTTGTTAAGGTCTCTGAAGTCCACGCAGCATCGTATATGTCCGTTTTTCTTCTTTACTGGAACCGCATTAGATAACCAGGTCGGATGGTGAATAGGTTTGATGAAGCCACTGAATTGCCTCGGAGACTGTTTGATCGGCTTGGATCCAGGTATGGTATGTAGATGGTGAGTGACCAATTTTTCATCCAGACCAGGCATTTCCTCATACGTATAGGCAAATACGTCTTGATACTCCTTGAGAAGCTGGAAAAGACTCGCGCGTTCATCTGTAGACAAAGTCGAACTGATAAAGACAGGCCTGGGTGATTCCTCATTCCCGATGTTAACAGTTTCGAGCTCGTCAGTTGTGGAGTTGGTGCCATCTTGTAACTGTCGCGGAGCGTCCAATACTTCTTCTTGCGGCCCATCGTTCTTGAAGCACTCATATGGACGGAGAGACTGGCACCCAGTCTCTCCTGCTAATTGCTAACAGTGGCGTCGGTATATTATTTTCCCCTTCTGATCACAGCTTGCCTCGAAAGTCCGTTCCCTCTTGGTGTGAATGTGGGTTGAAGCTTCACCGGATAAAGATGAACGCCTCATCAGCAAAGGTGCACCGTGGTGCTTAGCCCTTAGTGATGCAAGTCGGTTTTCTTCCTGAATTGAAGCCCACGTGGGTAGTGGGGTGCACATGACTTTGTATGATCTTCCCTGCGGAGTTTCCTTTGTCTCGAAAATTTCCACTCCGCATATTGGTGCGAACGGAGACAATGATGCAGGAATACGGATGACTTCCTCATTTAGCATGGTCTTTAGGCACTGGTGATACGTTGAAGGGATGACCTTATTGTCATGAAGCCACGGTTTTCCTAGTATCATATGATAGTCCGGATCCTTCTCTATGACTTCAAATTTCACTTTTGATTGAACAGGCCCTACTGATAAATTCAGATTGACATACCCATACGTGCTGGTCTGGTTTCCTTCGAAGTCTGTCATTGTGGTGGGCTGTTGTACGATCTTGCATGGGCGAACCTTGGCTGTCCTGAGAGTCTTGAGAGTAATCACATTCGAAGATGCTCCTGTGTCGATGAGGGACCTTCTGAACTCTGAACCCTTGATGTGTGCGGTAACATGCAGGGCTCGGTTGTGACCTTCTTCTGCCATCATATCTTCTTCTGTAAATGTAACATTATTTACAGATGTTTCGGATGCGCTTAGGACCTCTGGACGTGAAGGAGACAGGTGTACGTCCAGGTCTATCTGGTTAATTGCATCAAACGTCTCCGCCCGCTGATTCTTCGAGAGGTTTAAAAGTTCACACAAACTTTCCACTAGAGATGTCGCTTCCTGATCCACTGGTCTCTGGTTCGTAGTAAAGCTGTTGATTTGAGAGGGAATAGTCTCCGGTATGGAAGCCTCTGGAATGCTCATCTCTGATGTGATCTTGACGAGTAGGTCAAGTATGTCATTTATCGCTTCCTTGATCAGCTCCATGTTCTTCGTGTGAATCTCATGTACCCGCGCTAGTTCACTCAACGTTGGAAGTCTCCTGATTATACTGTCAGGTATGCTGTTGGGAGGAGGGGTATCTCCGTTGGAGGAATCACCAGGATTTGAGGCCGTTGAGGCGGTCCTAAGACCAACCATTTTAAACTGATCGAATAGTATTGAAGAAATTGACTTTACAACAGAGAGATTAACCTCCCACTGTGGTCGCCAATTGTTTATGGGTGAAAACTATTCCTGCCGAATTTGGTAATTTGGGGTGTGTGGATGAGGAATGAATCTAAACCCTAAGCAAATGCACTACATGGGAGTGCTTTGTGATTCGAGAAATCAATCTGTACAATTCTGGCCTAAACCAAGAAAAGGTCGTTCCAGACTTGCTTCGGTCACAAAGTGAAGGAGATGGGGTTGATCTTAGGGAGGAAAACGAAGAAGGTGTTGAGATTGTGAAGGTGTTGGCTATGTATGACTTGTATCAGAAAGCTGAACTGGCTTGCAGAATGTAAGCTATCAGTTCCTGCGTTTGAATACGATTGTATCAACACTTGCTTCTGTTGTCGAAATAGGGAGGAGAACCTATTTATAAAAGTCATTGAGTATTACTCACGTATCTCGTGGGAAGTGGAGAAAGTGGAATGATGGAGTAGTGGAGTTGCGGGTGTTAGTGTTACACGATCAGTCTTGCCCACTTCTCCCATCATCACTAACCGTCCATGACTTCCTGACACGTTCTTGTGATGGTGCGTTGTGCGCTGCACGCTGTAAACCACCAGACCAATACCCCAGTATGTATCCCCCAGTTTGTGACATGATTGATGTCTCGAGTGGGTGGATCGTGGGACCCACATAAGGTAGCATGTAATGCTAGGTTAAATAACTAAGTTATTTAGGAAGTCGATACTTGTGAAGTATCGTGTGTATTCTATGCAAGTAATGCATCGAATATATTCAACATGTATGAAGCATCGCTGTTTGAGCGTCTTAAAATAGTTTCATGTCCATCCTACTTCATGTGATGGTTTGGAGGCTGCGCAAGCAAGTCCTGACTTGGCCGACCACATGGTGTGGTAGAGTGGCAGATGATAATCACCACGACACCTCATTGACCAGTTAACTCCTGGCCAGGGTTGTATAACCAAGCAGGTGAAGTTGAACGGACGAGATGATCTTTGAGACACTCATCTGCGACCGTTAGTGGAATTAGGGCTTATGAAGAGGTGCGCAAGCATCACTCTTCAGCTTGGGCGAAACCAAGCTTAGGAAGCAATTTTGGCCAGGCTGATCGTGCATGCGTGTAGACGGCATGCCGGTGTAGGCGCCCATACCTCATTGTCTCGTGAAAGTGTGATCTAAGCCACTCAATTTTTCCGGCGAAGTTGAGTGGTTGAGATCAATTTGCGACAGAAATCCGATGCCGCAAAAGCCGCGCGTCATGCCAACTTCGGGAGCGCGTTTCGAGACGACCAAGCTTGGTCGGTCTTGGCCGATTAGTCTGGTATACAGACGGCGGTCTGGTGTACACGTCCATACCTTAATACCCCATAGAAACGTGATCTTAGCCACTCAATTTGTTCGGCAAAGTTGAGTGGCCGAGATTATTTTGCAATTGGGAGGTGTGACCACGCCTAGTTTGAGCGTGCGAATCGAGACGACCAGGCATGATATGCCTTGGCCGATCAGGTGTGGATATATATGGGCCCACAGTGATCGTCTTGATACTCACTGGACCTGCTTAATCGAATCCTATACTCTTCGTTCTATCAGGTGAAAATGGACGCTCGTGATCGAAAACCCTAATTAGGGTTTTGCCATCCGTGCGTCATGCCTTGTTTGGGCGCACGAATTGGGACAACCATCCATGTTTGGTCCTGACCGATCGGTCATGTTTGTAGGCGGCCCCACCGTTTTTGTGTTGACATGCTCTGGGCCCTTTGAATCTACATCTACACCCTCCATCTATGCCTGCGAAGATGGATGGTTGAGACTGATTTGCGACACATGTAATGTGCTGCAATCCCTAATTTAGGGTTTCTCGTCCACGCTGCTTTGGCTGGACGAATTGGCAAGCCATGCTACCCTTTTGGGGAGGCCGACCATGCGGGATCCGCATTGGTCCGGTGTTGAACATTCCAATACCTGCTTGAGGGTTATGGATTCGATCTAAGCCATCCAATCATGCTGGTGAAGTTGGATGGTCGTGATTGTTTCTGACACTGATACGGACAGTCCAGAAGCTCGATCGGGCTAGTATAACACCAGAGAGTTATAGCCTGTACGGGTATTTCGTACGTGCCTCCTTATTTAATGCTTGGAGATTCGTGTTGCTCTGCTCAGAGCAACACTCAGTCGTCATGCCGCACCAATAATGATAAGAGTGAAGTAGTACAGGAAATACAAGGTTGGTCACGCATTAATTGGTTATGCCATTAGTTTATAGTGAAGAAGTATTCTTCACTTTATCAGTGGCTTTATCCTTTGCAGGATGTTAGCGCATAGTTTTGGCTTTTACAATTTTAGCCTTAAATGAAAATCAACCATCAACACCATACTGCAGCTGCAATACCAACCAGTCCACCTAAAACTATCCCATCCAACACCCCTAGTTCAGCTGCATCTTCATTTGTTGTCTGCAACAGCTGCAAGACCACCAACTGCAAAACCCATTATTTCTGTTGCACCTCAAATGGCTACCAGCACCTGCTCTAGCTTCATTGCAGCTTCAGATTCATCCATGTATCGAATAATCCAGGACCATTTGAACCACTTTGTACCTGGAACCTAGACATGCATCTATGAAAGTCAGGCCATCTGAATTCCATAGAAATTCCTTCATGTTCTTCTCTTGTAACTCAGTTCCATTTGAACACCAGCAACACACATCATCAACACTGCACTGCATCAGTTAGCACCATCATTTCATTACCACCAGAACCAAACACTATGCAGCTTCATTTTGAACTCCACACTGCACACTGCTCTGTGAATTTATCAACATCAGCACATCATCCTGTAACATTTCTTGTCACCATTCTTCTCAAGAACAACAGCTCAATCCCATCTGTAGCTCCAGCTGCAACTCGACCATTCCATCAATCTCTTCTCATCACTGACATAGCAGCACACGCAATTCCTCATTGCAGCTGCATCTTATACCCATTTCAGTCTTCAAACTAGCATCAACAACAACTCATAATCCTGGTCATTGTGTTGCTCAAACCCTTCAGCTTTGCCTTTTTACTCCCAGACATCCACCAACAACAGTGCAGACCTCCACCAGTGAACCATGTTCTCAACCACCTGAGCTGCAAGCTCTAGCATTTCCACTTCATTGCATCACCACCATATTCATCTTCAAAACCAGATCCAACACAAACCCATCAGCTCAGATTCAGATGTGTAACTTTCTTGGCATCATAAAATGAATCTGAGCTTCTGTGATTTCTCAAATTAACATAAACCCAAATCTCAAAGAAAGACCACCATCTCAGCATCTCATCAATCGATCCTCATCCACCAACATCAACAAATTACGGCGAACTCTATTACCAGCAACACCTCTTCTCTGCAAACCCTAACTCCAAAGATTCTTCTGCATCTGAACTTGAGACCCTTGAATTCGACAAACCCATCTTGAATTTCTTCATCAATCTCTTCTGGTTCTTCTCGATTTCTCTTTTCCTGCTTCATTCCCAACTGCAGTTTACCTTTTCTCGATTCAAAACCCTAAGTCAAACCACCACGGATCAATTCAAGCCGCAGGTTCCTCCTGAATCTTCCCTAATTGCCATATTCTCTAATTCTTCAACTGATTTCTCGATCTGTTCTCGAAATTCATCAACTCTAACTCTCAGGCGCCTCTATCTCTTGGTTTCAGACAGAAGAAGAGGAAGAAAGACTGATGATAAGAAGAAATAATTTCTTCTCTGCCTTTAATTTATGTGTAGGAATAGAAATTGATATAGGCACCCAGTTCGGATGAGGGCCACACAATGATATTTGGCTTGTCAGTTTCAGCAAACTGACTACCTTTTTGCTTCTTTGCTCAACTGTCAGCTTATTCTTTGCCTGCAACTCGATCTTTTTGCTCCTTTTCGCTCCAAATGAACGCCTTCTTCTTCCTCGAATTTTTCCACCAACAACATTCGTCTCTTACTTCTCGGATTCACTTCTTCTCTTCAATGTATCTTCATCACCAAAGTTGTCGTACTTTTCAGACAAAATTCGCATCACTAAAGCCGACATGCTTTTCAGACAGAGATGAAGAAATAAAAGCAAATAATGAGAAATAATTTCGCCTCAAACATCATTTGCACCTTTTAAGCGACGTTTCTTCTTCTTTTGTTCCAAATGACTCCAAAGTACCTAAATACTCAAAAACAAACATAAGATATATAATTTACAAGAAAACTTAGCAAAGAAAGCATAAACAATAGATAAATATTAAGGTATTTTAGACACCTATCAAATTCCCCCACACTTAGAATTTGCTAGTCCTCCGGAAAATCAAATAAAATAATTCTAAAACATACAAACAACTCTGTGTCGCCAAGAATACGGTTACTCTTAGCATGAATAACAGACCTTTGAACCCCTAGGTGTCCCTAGTGGACGAGTTATAGTCTCGTGAAGGTTTACAAGAGGTATACCTACAAAACCTTTTACTCCAAATTCCAACCACATGTGAATAATCTATGAATGACACTAAATATTTTGTACTTGGCATACTATCAATGATTACAAGAGGAAGTACCCACTTTCGAATCCAATTCATTCATAAATTAGTAATAAAGCTTTATCAGAAAGTTGAACACAACCACAATACTCGGAATCTAATCAACCACAATCACATGAAAAGATTAAGAAGATAAATATAGAAAGTAGATGGTGGCGGACTGTTGACTAAGGTGAACGGTGTTTCCCATATCTGTCTGAAGGTCACTGCCAAAACAAACCTAAAAATCCTATTGGATTGAGCTACTAGTCCAAATACTAATATCAACACGACTGGCATATACAAGGGAACCAACGGTCGGCAAACTTAATTATAGATCAATTCACTGGCATATACAAGGGAACCAGTGATCGATTTTATTCAACACAATAATAATATTTTTTTTTCTTTTCCTTTTTTCAATTTTTTTTCTCTTTTCTTTTCATTGACATCATGATTGGATCTTGTGGATCCAAGCGCATGTTTCTTGTCAACAGATTACATGATAGTTCCCTTGGATCCTGCACTCCACGCTTGCTTAGGCGACGGAGACAGGGAGAACACACACATATTGCTTTATCCAAGTGTCATATTTATTCCTTTTGGTCAATTGGTCGGTCTCTTTTTTTCTTTTTCTTTTTTTTTGTAGTAACTCAATCACTCTATTTCATCCTAGCAGTGATAACAATTCGATGTTTGTGCCCCACCAATTCACTTTGAGAAACAATAGGTAAATATGGAAAAATAAAAATAGAACGTGATATGGTGACGACTCCGAGATATGGTGATGGTTATTTTCAATGATGTTGTAGTAATAGGTTCGTTGAGACTTGTGAAAGCAGATTTTTAGACTTAATTTTGAAACTAAAGTATGACAAAACTCAAAATAAAAGGTGTTGAGGAAGTTATTGAGAGACCGGGGCTCAAGATTCCACCAAATTTCCGCACTCATGTGGGTCAGATATCAATTCTAAACAATAATGGCTCGTATGATGAAGTTTCATTGACTCTAATTTATTGCCTAAGGTAGAATTTCGAAAGTAATCAATGTAAAACTAAAGCATGATACATCAAAACATCTAAGTTAAGCATGACCCATCAATTGTAATCACAACCATTCAATGAAACTCATAAATCAATTGAATAACAGTGCAAATAGTCGTAAAAAGAATTAATAGAATTACCACATTTGTGAAACTTGGCTTCCTCCGTCGCCCCAGAGGATGGGTTTAGCTCTTCATCATGGAAACACACTCAGAATAAGATTTCATTGCTCAAAAATGGTTTACAAATGATGAAAAGGAGACAAATTGAATAAACCAGGAAACTGCAACACTTTTATGGTGTTGCAAGCCCACTGTTACAGAGATTGATATAAACAAACCTTCGTTGTTACTGTAGCTCTACGACCCTCTCCTTAGTGTCGTTATCACTGCTGATAAACGAATGTTGTGGATAGTATGTTCTTCGTGTTCTTCAGAAAATGCAGCAACATCAATGTTGATTCTGCAACTTGATTTTCACGCTATTCCCCCAAAACTCTCTGTCCTTTCTATGACCACCTAACACTCTTTATATACTCTACAGGGCCTAAAAATCGCTGTAATAACTCCATATAATCTTCATTAACTCCGTTTGTTCTCTTCTTCCTGTCACGGGAATAATTTCCTTCTGCAGCTCCTACATGCGTCTTCATGTACTATGTACACTCCCAACAACATCATACACGCTCCATAAGAGTTTTAGCACGCTGAAAATACACAAAGACCTTCTCAAAATATCGCAGAAGTTTCCCGAGAATGTGCTTGCCCTGTTTAGTCGAGATTACATGAAATCTTTCCCTCTGATCGAATTCAAAGCACTTACCAATCCTGTTGTGATGTAACAGGCTGGTATGTATCCAAATTAAGAGAAAAATCCAATGGAATCTCGTCCGAATCAGTGCCAGAAGAAGGTGACTTGGTTAACTCTTCCTGTTTCGCTTCGAACGGAATATCCAGCCAAATTTGATCCAACTAAACACCCATAACACGCCTATCTGGCCCAAAGGATTAAACCCATTTGATTATATCCCTTTAGTCTCACTGAAACAGGCTCAAATCGCCACTCCTAATTTCGGCAGTTGAAGGTTGGTTTTTTTTTTCCCGCCACTTTTCAGAATTCAAATGAAGAAGAAAGGTATCCCCCTATCCAGAGTAGGGGTGCGAATAGCAGCCGCCCAACTGAGGTGCCCCTTAGTAATTGAGGTGCCCCTTAACCAAAATGAGAGTCTGCATAACACATGTTCTCGGGGGTGCCATAGACAACTTTTCAAGCTGAATTTTCCATGCATGTTTATTTCTCCAAAAATACCTACAAACACACAAAACACCACAATAAGGACGAAAACGAGTACTAACAATATGAAACATTGAGGACAAATTAGACATATAAATGCGTCTATCAAATACCCCCAAACTTATTATTTGCTAGTAATTGAGCAAAACTAATAAAACCGAGTTAATCTCGGGAGGGCTTACCAGAGGTGTACCCACAAAACCATTACTCCAGACCCTAGCTATCTACGCAGAACCTTGGAAGGCACTAATGAATCTCCTTGGTTGGCATACTTATTGACTACAAAAGGAAGTACCCTGATGCGAAATTCCAATTATTGTACACGAGTTTGCACTCAAGCATACTAACATTCATATAAAGTGACAGAGCTCTACTCAGATAGTTTCTGGACATCATAAACCGGAGTCAACCAATCACATGGATAGATTAAGAAGATAGATGTAGAGAAAAACGTAGATGATGTTAACTAAGGTGAACCTATCCTAATGGACTGAGATACTGGTCTGGACTAATATCAACACACCGGCATATACAAGGGAACCAGTGGTCGATAATCCTAACTCTAGGTCAACTCAGCTGGCATATACAAGGGTACCAGTGGTCGACTTTATTGTATTTATTTCGGTTGGTCTGGTGGTCTGGTCTCAATTATTTTATTTTATTTATTTATTTATTTATTTTTATTTTATCTTTTTGATCTCAGTCACTCTATTTCACCCTAGCAATGGTAAAAAGAAAAAAAAGAACTGATCAGGATTCTTTCGATGTTTCCATCACGGGGATATGGTGAAACTACCATGTTTTCTTTTTTTTCTAACACCTGAGCTCTGTGCTTTTATGAATAGACTCTTCTAGATGTTTCCATATAATCAGATTGGTTCCTCAACTCCTACAACCAAAATGCTTACATCAACTTAGATTGAATAGTGCCATCCTTAATAAACATAAATTTCTAGGCTCTGGAGTTTATTTATTGCAGCTAACAAAAAGTTTCTTCCCCACCCCCAAACTTAAATCTAACATTTTCCTCAATGTTCTAAAAATGAAATTAAAAGCATGAACAAGGAGAAATTGTTACCACTTGAGGAAAAGAAACAAGGAAGGATATTACCGTATCGCATGAGCGTGGGTGCCTCCTAGTAAATGCTAAATTTAAAGTCTTTAGCTAGACATCAAATACCTCAAAAAGGATTGCCACCTCCCAAAGTCGTATACCAATAGTCGAAACAATTGTGGGTCCACAATATCAAATAGAGCTAACACAAATATGAGACAACATCACTGGTTCAGAAAAATGAAAAGAAGGAGCACATCCTCGTCTAAGTTTTCTGTCAAGACAACTGGGTTTATCTGGGTAGCATAATTGAGCTTCTTATGTGTATCTTGATAAATAGATTCATCCGAAAAACGGGTCTCTAATACCTGAGTTACCTCCTGGACAATATCAGGTGGATCGGGTTGCGGAGTCTGAATAGACTCAAGTGATATCTCAGATGCACAAAGCTCGAGTCCCAAGTTAGGGACTTTAGTTAGGGATACGTGACAATCATAAGAACCATCACTACCCCCAAACTTAGGGTTTTCACTACTCACAGACAAACCTCTAACTATTGCTTGAATTTCCGGATCTTCAGAGTCCTTAAAAAACTCAAGAGATTCTTCCAATTCTCCACCCCCAATCTTATGGTTATCATTACTCTCAGAAAGACCTAACACTAATGCCTGAATTTCAGGGTCCGTAGAGTCTTTAAAATACTCAAGGGCTTCTTCTAAAGATTGATCACACATCTGGTCTAAGAGAATGGTTTCCTCAAATTCATCTAAAGAATCTCCCAATAGAGTATCATGCCAATTATCCTGAACTAAAGTGCTAATCATATTCACTTCTTCTAATTCATCATTCTCAGAAGGTTGTCCAGTAACATTAAATATATTTAGTTTAGTGGTCATATTACCAAAGGATATGTTCATAAGTCCGGTTCTACCGTTGATGACAGTGTTAGCTGTGGCTAAAAATGGGCGACCTAAAATCATCGGTATTTGAGCACTTGGGTCCTGAACTGGATGGGTGTCTAAAAAAATCCACTGGATAAATAAACTTATCAACCTCAATCAGAACATCCTCTATGACACCACGAGGGACTTTGACAGACCTATCAGCTAATTGTAGTGTCATTTTGGTCGGTTTTAACTTACCAAGACCTAACTGGGTGTATACATGATACGGGAGTAAGTTAACACTAGATCCTAAGTCAACTAATGCCTTATCGACAGTGTGGTTACCAATTGCACAAGATATGGTAGGGCATCCAGGGTCCTTATACTTATGGGGTGTTTGGTTTAGAAGAATTGAACTTACTTGACCAGCTAAAAAGGCTTTCTTATGAACATTAAGCTTACGCTTTCTTGTACAAAGATCTTTAAGGAACTTGGCATAAGCAGGCATCTGCCTAATTGCTTCTAATAAAGGAATATTGATGTTCACCTGCTTAAATATTTCCATTATCTCGTTGAAAGTTGACTCCTTCTTTGTTGGGGTTAACAACTGAGGATATGGGGTTCTAGGCACAAAGATAGTCCTATCAGGAATTTCTTGGGACTCCTTAGAAATTGTTTCAGTTTCCTCAGTTATGGGTTCCTCTTGGGAAGTAGAGGAT
This sequence comes from Papaver somniferum, assembly GCF_003573695.1. Lineage (NCBI taxonomy): Eukaryota > Viridiplantae > Streptophyta > Magnoliopsida > Ranunculales > Papaveraceae > Papaver > Papaver somniferum. The sequence continues at coordinate 129,162,985 of NC_039364.1, forward strand.
GGAACTACAGTATGTTCACTAGGCATGGCTACCTTATTGTCTACTGTTTTACCGCTCCTTAGGGTTTTTATCGATTTCACATGGTTTGATGATTCCTCACCAACTAAAGATATTTGATGGACCCCCTAGGATTGACTTGAGTTTGACTAGGAAACTTACCTTCTTCTCTCTCACTTAAATACTTAGCTATTTGGCCGACTTGAAGTTCTAATTTAGTAAGAGTCTGGGAATTATCCTTATGGTTCTGCATGGTTTCTTGTTGAAAGCTAAGGTGGTTAGCTGATAACATATCATGGTTCTTTACTAACATAGTAAGAGCTTCTTCTAAGGTAGAGATCTTTTTCTCAGAAGTGTTCTGAAACTGGGTTTGACCTGAAGGGTTCTGAGTATAACCAAAACCTGGGGGAGGCTGAGTATTACTAGGCTGACCTTGATTCTGGCCCTTGGACCAAGAAAAATTAGGATGGTTTCTCCAACCAGGGTTGTAGGTATCTGAGTATGGGTCAAACTTTTGACGGTTCTCGAACCTAGCATTGTTATAGACAGCATGGGTGTCATGAACCTACATGAGGCAGACCATCTTGGTTATGGGAAGCCCTATTTAGTTATGCGCTAGGCGCCGTTAATAGTTATTCATGTGAGTGGCACGAGCGTATTCTGTCATCCAGCTTACATATATGCACTGTTGTACGCCTTTGAGAGTTATCAATTGAATAATGTAAAACTCTATCATCTTCTCTAATTGCTTCTGCAACTTCTTTGTCTACAATGTCTTCTTCTTATTCCTATAATTCGTCTAGTTCTTACTCTAATTATCTATATCCTTCTATCTCCCCAAATTTATCTCTTTCCTTAGAAACCCCAACTATCACTTATGATCCAATTTTAGTGAAGACCACTACAAGTGGTATCAGAGCGGTCGATTCTCCGACCGCTACGATGGCCGCTGCAACAACTAAAGCTTCACAAGTAGAAGCAGAAACTGAAGAATTAACCACTAGGGTTGATATCTTAGAATAAGATAAATATGAAGCCAGACAAGCATTATACAGTGAATTATTTGAATTGAGGATGAAGTCTATACGTCTAATCTGGGATGGGAATTCACCAGATCGTGATTTTAATCTTCTACAAATTGAAACTCTCATTTCCATCGCCGAGAAGAAGTTGGAATCACTACAAGAGGTTAGGGATCTGGAACCTATGGAGATGGAGGATGAGATTGTCATAGAAGAAGTGATAATTGATTCAAGTTCAGATAGTAATTTCAATCAACAATCTTCAAATCCACCAGTACCAGATGCGTCAAATGAGGTTGTAGATTCTATTCTAACAACAAATATCTCTCACGGATCTGGTGAATCGGAATCCGAGGAAGAAATCGATAAAAAGCTAGAATCAATTCTAATTGTTTCAAACTCAGTTCCAGATAAAGGTAATTATCGGTTTATACAAGGAATTGATTTATATAGCGTCAATGGATCTGGTGATGTTGATGAGATTCAGGAACACAAGGTGACCTCATTGTTTCTTGACTACCAAGAAGGTAAACCTTTCAATTCTGGTAATATAATTGGTAAGGAAGATGTGGGTTTTCAAGCTAGAAGGGTTACAGAGAGTGAGGTAAAGAATTCCAGCTCGTCAAAGGGGTTCACTCGGATTTCTTCTACTCTCCTAGCTAGAGATAAAGGTAATTGCCAATCTAAACCTAAATCTGCTTTCTGCAATGTTGATGGATTTGGTGTCATATGTAGAGTTCAGGACTACAACTCTCTAGTGATGAAGTTAGTTTATCATCAAGAAATTCAGGATGGTAAACCATTACTTACCCTTTTAGAATTGGCTAGGGATGTTTTTCTTCATTTCGAGAATGCTGATTATGTGAGAGAATTTAGTAAAATCTTTTCTCTCCAATTGATGGAGGCGGATTATGAAAAGTTCAATGTTCATAAAGTATTATTCATTATTGACAACAAGCTGTGTAGTGGAAATTATTTGTTCCATGGCTTTGATTTGGCTCGAACTTTATTTGATCGAGGAAAAATGTTTGAGTGGATCAAAATGTGTTATCATTACAATAACAACAGTTGTCATTCAAGTTTTGGTATACTTGTTCCTGGCTTGTTTGTTCTGAATTGGTTGATTTTCATGCCTAGTCGCAATGCGAATTTTGTTCATGAGTTGATTGTTGAGTTGGGGTACAATCTGGATTTGTCAATTGAGTATTCGAGTATGTTTTTGTTTGCTAAGAATAGTGATAGTTATGATACTCGCAAGGTAATTGAGGAAATGGTACCGCAATTTATTATTCTCGGGACTAGAATGAGGCTGCAAATGACAAGCCAGAGTGGGTTTGGTTGTTCCCATGAGGTGTTTGATCCGTGCCTGGGCAGAGATAGTAGTTTTTCTACTCAAATGGAAGGGGTTCGCAGAGATTTTGTTACATCAATTTTAAATTCGATTCAGAAACTACAGTCAAGTAGTACCAAGACTATAACTGAAATTTTTTATAGCAGAATGGGTAATCTGAGTAGTGCAAGATGTATCTTGGTTTTTTCTGGAAGGGTAGTTGATCGTGGAAGGTTTCTGGACTCGAATAATTCTAATTTTTGCTTGAATAATCTTACACCTGGTAAGTTAGTTCTCATGGGGTCAACTGGGATTAACGAGTATAATGGGAATATTGTTTATGAGAAGCTTCACAATTCGGAGGTGTTCATTGTCTCCAACAACAAAGTGTCAAATGTAAAGTGTGTAGGCTGTAGCCTTGATTTTGCTCGCAGGTTATTTGATCGTGGTAAAGCAATTGACATACTTAAAAGTGGGTATTCAGTGTATGAGCTAGCTGTGGAACTTGGGTCCTGTTTTGATTTCTTATTCAAGTACTCAAATGTGTTTGTGCAAACTGGTGGAAGTCAGGTTCTTTGCAAGTTCCTTGAAGAAATGGTGCACCTAATTATTAGTCCATGGACTAAAGTGATTATTCATGGGACAAGGCAAAGGGGGTTTAACCTTTTGGTATTCTTACATGTGTTTGTATTCACTTGGTTCTCTTTCAGATTAAAGAGCACGACAAATTCTTATTGCTTTATTTTAGAGCCAGTTGGATTATTTGATCTTGTCATGTGTGGTAATAGTGAATGGAGTTTAACTTGGGATCTGAACCATTCTCTGTTATAACTTCAGAATGCTTGGCCTGTGAAGATGGAGAGAAGGAGAGAACAACGTCGGAGTTATTATTGTTGTAAGGATTTTAAGCGATGCGAGAAAGAATTTGTTACTGAAGGTCTAATAGTCGAAGAACTAAAACAGATAATTGAAGAAATTTTCATTCACATCTTTACTGGCAGTCGAAAGGCATCAGTTATGCATGGGTTTGAGTATCATAACATGGAAGAGGGTCTTGTACAGTATAAAGTAGAGACTATTTTTCTGCACAATCTTGTCTTGAACTGGTGGGGAGCTCAAGATGGTTTAATAGCAGTACAACCTTGCTTTCCACTGTCAGGAAATCTACCGTTGGAATCTCATGTCAACCAAATAGGGGTTTTGGCAGAATGGGAATTCATGTTCGGCGAAATCACTGGAGTTCCTTATGGCCTTCTTCTTGGTATGCTCAGAGTACAAAGAGTAGTCGAGTTAGTTGAGTTTTGGCATAATCTTGCAAGATCTTTCTCAACTAGTGGTTGGACAGGATCATCATTCATATCGAAAAGTATCACCTCCAGCTGGGGATTTGAAGTTGGTTATGAGGTCAGAATAAGAAAAGTAAAGCTAGTCGTGCAAGGCATCGCAACACTAGACGTGCTGATGATGGGAACACTCTTAGCCAGTCTTCTTACGTTCTTCTTCAGTTGCTTTTGGAGTTACGAGATATGTCCTCAAACTGTACGTGACCTGAGCAGTGACAGAAAATTTGCTGGTGTTGGTACTTTTGATAAAAGATGCAATACTTCGGTTGGGCATTTTATAGAAACATAAGGGTCTGCAAATCGAATACAGCCAACAAATGCAGCTCATGAAATTTGGATTGCTTCTGTGGACCCTCGGAAAAAGAAGTATACCCTCACGGGCTACAATTCAATATCTAAGTTTGAGCTACTTGCCAGCAATAAAGAAATGAGTCTTTTACCAGTAAGGATCAGGTTGCAACTACCACTCCACATGTCGGGTTATTACAAGACCATCTGCATTCCAGCCTTGCCTCATTACAGTTCCATTCCAAGACCTAAGCCATCCATCTAACACAGCTGCACTTCACCAGCACTATCCATACTGCAGCTGCAATACCAACCAGTCCACCTAAAACTATCACATCCAACACCCCTAGTTCAGCTGCATCTTCATTTTTTGTCTGCAACAGCTGCAAGACCACCAACTGCAAAACCCATTATTTCTGTTGCACCTCAAATGGCTACCAGCACCTGCTCTAGCTTCATTGCAGCTTCAGATTCATCCCTGTATCGAATAAGCCAGCACCATTTGAACCACTTTGTACCTGGAACCTAGACATACATCTATAAAAGTCAGGCTATCTGAATTCCATAGCAATTCCTTCATGTTCTTCTCTTGTAACTCAGTTCCATTTGAACACCAGCAACACACATCATCAACACTGCACTGCATCAGTTAGCACCATCATTTCATTACCACTAGAACCAAACACTATGCAGCTTCATTTTGAACTCCATACTGCACACTGCTCTGTGAATTTATCAGCATCAGCACATCACCCTGTAACAGTTCTTGTCATCATTCTTCTCAAGAACAACAGCTCAATCCCATCTGTAGCTCCAGCTGCAACTCGACCATTCCATCGATCTCTTCTCATCACTGCCATAGCAGCACAAGCAATTCCTCATTGCAGCTGCATCTTATACCCATTTCAGTCTTCAAACTAGCATCAACAACAACTCATAATCCTGGTCATTGTGTTGCTCAAACCCTTCAGCTTTGCCTTTTTACTCCCAGACATCCACCAACAACAGTGCAGACCTCCACCAGTGAACCATGTTCTCGACCACCTGAGCTGCAAGCTCTAGCATTTCCACTTCATTGCATCACCACCATATTCATCTTCAAAACCAGATCCAACACAAACCCATCAGCTCAGATTCAGCTGTGTAACTTTCTTGGCATCAAAAAATGAATCTGAGCTTCTCTGATTTCTCAAATTAACACAAACCCAAATCTCAGAGAAAGACCACCATCTCAGCATCTCATCAATCGATCCTCATCCACCAACATCAACAAATTACTGCGAACTCTATTACCAGCAGCACCTCTTCTCTGCAAACCCTAACTCCAAAGATTCTTCTGCATCTGAACTTGAGACCCTTGAATTCGACAAACCCATCTTGAATTTCTTCATCAATCTCTTCTGGTTCTTCTCGATTTCTCTTTCCCTGCTTCATTCCCAACTGCAGTTTACCTTTTCTCGATTCAAAACCCTAAGTCAAACCACCACAGATCAATTCAAGCCGCTGGTTCCTCCTGAATCTTCCCTAATTGCCATATTCTCTAATTCTTCAACTGAGTTCTCGATCTGTTCTCGAAATTCATCAACTCTAACTCTCAGGCGCCTCTATCTCTTGGTTTCAGACAGAAGAAGAGGAATAAAGACTGATGATAAGAAGAAATAATTTCTTCTCTGCCTTTGGTTTATGTGTAGGAATAGAAATTGATATAGGCACCCAGTTCGGATGAGGGCCACACAATGATATTTGGCTTGTCAGTTTCAGCAAACTGACTGCCTTTTTGCTTCTTTGTTCAACTGTCAGCTTATTCTTTGCCTGCAACTCGATCTTTTTGCTCCTTTTCGCTCCAAATGAATGTCTTCTTCTTCCTCGAATTCTTCCACCAACAACATTCGTCTCTTACTTCTTGGATTCACTTCTTCTCTTCAATGTCTCTTCATCACTAAAGTTGTCGTACTTTTCAGACAAAATTCGCATCACTAAAGCCGACATGCTTTCCAGACAGAGATGAAAAAATAAAAGCAAATAATGAGAAATAATTTCGCCTCAAACACCATTTGCACCTTTTAAGCGACGTTTCTTCTTCTTTTTGTTCCAAATGACTCCAAATTACCTAAATACTCAAAAACAAACATAAGATACATAATTTTACAAGAAAACTTAGCAAAGAAAGCATAAACAATAGATAAATATTAAGGTGTTTTAGACACCTATCACTAGTCTGTAGAGCATTTCCATCATATGCACAGATATTATAGTTAGTCTGGATAACATTTTCTGGTCCAGACTACTGTCTGTTTTTTCTCGCCATTCTTCAACTTCTTCTTCCTCCTTTAGCCGCGAAATTAAACCTAAACCCAAAAACCACAAATGGCAATCAACAATTCCGTTAGAGATAATAAAATCAAATATACATGCTTATGATGGCATGTTATAGATGCTCACACAATTTTTTGATAGCAGTTGAGCATGTTTATCAAAGTAATTCGTGCTTATAAGCTTAAGTGGCAGCAACAAAACATTCAAGAGTGGAGAGTGTTCATTAGAATTCAAAAGTTGTTAGGTCTGCGCATAAAAAAATATCTGTCAGTATCTATTAGTAACCCTAAAACAAAATACAACCTTCAGTACATATTAGTAGCCCTAAAACAGAACACCACATAATCGAAATGCATTACAACATTATAGCAAGAGACGGAAATTGGAGTTTTGACCTTACCAAAAACAAGAGGCTCACTGCAAGTTAATCCATAAAACCCGCAAATCAAACTTGATTGCATCACCTACATATTTAACGGGAAAAAAACTAAACTGAACAATCAGTGCCAAAATAAAAGAAAAAGCATGAAACAGTTTTCAAAGCAGGACGGATATTTAAGTATTCTCCATTGTGATGGACATCATTGATTGTTGGTTGGTTCATATGCATAAGCCTGTTAGATCTCAACTGGGAATAGAATGTTTTAGTGAGCAAAACCGAAAGTCTTACATTTCTGGCTAGTTTTTGTGTTTTGTTTTGAAGTATACTTCTATGGATTTGAAGCATATCATTGCCTATGTGAGTCCTGTAACATCTCATCTGCACATAGAATCTCTTGTTCAGTAAAAGAGAAAGTCTAATGCTCCTTGCAAGTTTGCGTTTTGCTTGATCAAACATTATGCTGTGGTTTTAGGGTTTTAGTTTGCTGCAGTTTTTCTTCTCGGCGTGAAAGAGAAAGTCTGTATTTTATGTTCTTTTTCTCTGTCGTTTTATATTTTTTTTCTCTACCGTTTTTTCAACCGAAAAAGATATTTAGTGTTACATTCATATAATTTGAGGAAAAGTGGAATGGAGAATTTTCAAGGGGGCGGGGACGCTCACCCAAGGATGGATATTCTCACCGCGCGACGTGGAGCCTTATATGACTTAGGAGTTTAAAGGGTTATATATCAGTAGGCCTGATCAGGGTGTTAAGCATGTATACTGAAGGTCCAGTAAGTCTTAAATTACAATTTTTCTATGACCTGGTGAAGAGTAAGATTGATAAAACTATCCCTCTTATGGAGTCTGTTAAACAGTTACAAGACCCGCAATGTGAACTGTTACTGCTTCGTAGTTGTTCTGGTGTTTCAAAACTTTACTTCAATTTGAGAACAACTAATCCTTATGCCCTTCAACAGATAAGTTCCTGCTATGACCAGCCTCTAATGCAATTTCTGCAATACATAGTTACAGGTGATGGTGCAGGGTGTGTACCTCTTCAGTAACGTATCGCAACTCTTCCTATGAAAGATGGAGGACTTGGTGTTTACACGATGGCAGATACAAGTCATTTTTGTTATCTTGCTTCTTGTATGCAAACGAGGAATCTGCAAGATACTATTCTCAAACTCCAATCCGACTCCAGTCCCAGCCTTGGTTTCCGGCAAGCGATGTCTAACTTCATGCAGGTTTGTGGTTTGTCTTCATTCAACATCAACACTATTGCCCCATGTCCCATGAAAACTTTGGCAATACAGTATTTTGACGTTGTTAAGCGTGACATTCCATCTAAATTTTCTATGTCAGACCGTGATGTTATACTTTGGAAATGTAATAAACTTGAACATGCCCGGGATTATCTCAAGGCGGTACCCATCATTGGGCTTAACCAATCTCCGGGGCCTCGCCAGTTTAGGGCAGTTGTATGTTACAGACTTAGTATACCAATTTTTCGTAATGTTGAGTTTTGTGCTTGTTGTAAAAGGAAAATTGATGTATTTGGTGACCATGCACTTCACTGTGCTAGTGAGGTTGGGGTCAAATTCCGACATGATTTTGTCAGAGATGTTGTGGCTGATATTTTATACAAAGCTGGGGTTGCTGCTAGGAAAGAAGTTGATTTGGGTTTCATATCGGAGGAGGGTAAAGCTTTGAAGCCTGCGGATTTACTTGTTTATAATTGGATGAATGGAAGGGATGTTTGTTTCGATGTTACTGGGGTTTCCCCTTTTTCAGGTTATAGTGGTCGTGCTTTTGTTCCTAGTGCTGCCATTTCGAGTGCTATTTCACGTAAATACATAAAATATTTAGATATGTGTTCCATTCATGGTTATGGTTTTGGGGTTCTTGAATTCTCCACCCTTGGTGAACTTGGTAATGACACCGTGGTTTTATTGAAAAGATTGAGAAATTGTATCGCCAATTATTATCCTAATCATAAAATAGGCAACTCTTTGTGTTATAAATTAGGTCTTTCCATTCAGAAAGGTGTGGGGGAACTTGTTGCTAGGTTACCCTCCACTGATGTTGTACCTTGTATTTGATTCTTTTATTTTATTTTATTTTATTTTTTATTTTTATTTTTAAAAAAAAGATGCCATCTAAGGCTTTTATTACTAAAAAATTATTACACATGAATGGGTGGGAGTCGGGCAACAATCTGTGCACCAACGCCCTTCTGGATAACCAAACCTACCCTATGGAAAAGCAAACCACCTACTTTGCTATTAACATCATAGTTGGTCAAACAATTCTTCAATCTCTTCAACAGAATAACAAAGTCATCTCCAAGCTCACTTAAAGTAGAAAATGTCAACGCACAAAAACGGTACCCTTGAGACGCACACTTGTCCAAATATTTGTTACACTTGCGAGTAACTGCTGCGGAGATAGTGTGGCCTGGTGTGAAGCTGCGAATCACTCCACTCGAGAAAGGTGAAACTTCAGTCACATCAAAGCAGGTGTCTTGTCTGTTTTCCCAATTGTAGATGAGGATGTCAGCAGGCTTGAGAACACTGTCGTTGTTAGACAAAATCCCAAAGCTACCTCCTTCCCAGCTGCGACACCTGATCTGTAATTATTCTGAAACTTTATACCAACCTCGCTTGCACAATGGAGGGCATGACCCCCATAAATATACATAGAACGTCCACAACATGAGCATTTTCCATCTTCACGAAATAATGGAATACCAAGTCTGTACTGAGCAACGACACGAAATTGACGTGGACCAAGAGATTGGCCAAGGCCTATAATGGGAATCGCTTTCAGAAGTCCATAGCATGATCCAACTTATTACTTCGCCACAAACTGCGTCTCTTGATGTCAAAGTAAACTTGGCTGGTAATTCCCTCTTAACAACATCGAAATATTGTGTTTCCAAAGCTTTCATGGGATGTGGGGCAACAGAGTTGGTGTTGAAAGTGGAGAGGCCGCAAACCTGCATGTATTTATTGAGAGCATATTGGTAGTTATGGCTTGTCTCTGAAGTGTCGATGGAGTTAAGGATAGTATTCTGCAAATGTTGTGTTTGAATTTGTGATGCCAGGTAACAGTAATGGCTGGTATCAGCCATTGTATAGACCCCAAATCCTCCGTCTTTAAATGGAAGTGTAGCAAGTCTTTGCTGAAGGAGACCAAAGCCTGCTCCATCGCCTGTAATCAAGTGTTGTAAATGTCGCAGTAAATGTTGATCATAGTAATCTATAGCAGCGTGCAAGACTTGAGGATTAGTGGTGCGTAGAGTGAAATATAACCTTGAGACACCGGCACAGTTACGAAGGAGAAAAAGTTCACTTTGTGGGTCCTTCAACTGTTTAACAGAGTTCATCAGGTGGATAGTTTTGTCAACTCTGGACATGACCAAATCACTGCAAAATTAGTTGTCGAGATTAATTGGCCCTCCAAGTAGTTTAACACCACTAGAAGGCCTGCTTGTATCAACGGTAAAGACACCTTCCATGAGACTCCGAGGATCTGCAGAAGGCCAAAATATCTCAGTCTTTTTGATGTTCAAGTGCAAACCTCGTGCAACGCTTTCTTGTTGGATGACCCTGAGAGCTTTTGACACTTCCAAAGTATCTCCTATGAGGGTTCCATCATCGAGATACCACGCATGCATGTTCAGAGAGCATTGTGCAAACTAATGGATGTAGAACCAAGGCAAAAAGAAGCGGTCCAAGGGGGTCACCCTTCTGCACTCCTTGAGCTGATGCTAAAATAGAATCATTATAGTATAACATTGTAGGTTAAGCATAACAAAACTCAATCCACCTGGATATACTAGGACATCTGGCTCTCACCTCGCTAATTAGAGTTGTCTGATCCACTAAGTTAAAAGCATTTGTAAAGTCCACAAGCATCATGGTGATATTATTTTGCGTACCTTTATATTCCATCATCATGTTTGTTGCATGAAGGATACTTTCACCTCCACAAGGAACTCCAACACCAAATTGATAATCACCTCTTCCCACTGAGGTCGCAGCAATTTTAGAGCAGAGTCTCCTCCAAATTGTCCCTACTTCAATGGGCCTAAGTCCACCATCTGGATTAAGTAACGGAGTTAAAGGAGCACTGAAAATGTATTGCTCTAGAACTACAGGACAAGCTTCGGATAACCATAAATTTATAAACCCAACAATTGAGTTAAGCAGCGCTTCAGAAACTGCTGCTGTAGGACCACTCAATGCATATAATAAGTGCTGAGCACGAAGTACATCCCTCCCACATGATGTACCTTTAGGAAAGCTCCTAATTGCATTCAGAATTGTCTTCCTATCTACTACAACATGTGCAGCTATAACATTGTTTGTAGGGATAGTGGGGAGGTGTGCATGAGGGTGTTTTTGCTGTAGTTGATGAAGGGTATATGGGGTATTAGGTGCAACTCCATCAGAAGATAAAACCCTAATAGCTGCAGTATAGTGGCCATAACTCAGATTCTTTTTGCAGGCGTCTACATTGGTTTTCTGTTTGTTGCCTTGTTTCCTGCTTTTTTGAATCTCCTTATGTTCCTGAAGAAATTGTTGTACCAAAGCAACACAACCCTGTGGTTCTTTCCACCTGGCTAGAGCATGATTTACTGAAGCAGCTTGGAGTCTTTTTCTGTTTCCAGACCTCTCCTCCTTAGAACTTTTGGGAAAGTACAGATTGAGAGTACATATAGGCAATAGAAGCAACTGTAGCCACGAGATTATATCCTTAGGATTGGATAACACTCTATCTAGAGATAATTTTAAAATTATTATTATAAAAGATTGCCGCATGGGGCATTTATTGAAAATCAAATAAAATTTTTATACATGAATGGTTGAAAGACGGGAAACAATATGTGCGCCGACTCCTTTCTGGATAGAAAATTCTTATTATTATAAAAACACCCCAAGGGTAAACTATTGAGAAGAAATATCAAGGTTACAAGAAATGGTGGCAGCCTAGCAACACCCTTTTGAATAATAATGCCTAACCTATGGAATAGTGAACTTCCAGTTCTATGGTTAGCATCATGACTAGACATATAGTTGCTCAACCTCTTCAAAAATACAATAAAATCCTCACTCATCTCTCCTTATGTAGTGAATGCTAAGACACCAACCCCGTGTCCATTTGCTGAACATGTGTCCAAATATTTGCTATTCTTGCGCGTGACATCAGCTTTAATAGCTTGGCCAGGAGTAAAAGTGCGAGTTCTACGACTCGTGAAAGGCGAGACAAACAAACATCTTTACCTCCTTCCCAATTATACACTAAAATGTCAGCGGGTTTCAAGTCATTACTGTCGTTCGATAGGAAGCCTAGTGAAACTTCTTTTCTGGCAACAACCCCTGCTTTATAACACTGTCTCGAACCATGTCATGCCTATATTTTGACCCACTTCCTTGGCACAATGTAAGGCATGGTCACCGTAGATATCCATAGGTCGGTGACATATCAAACACAAGAAGTCTTCAAAAAACAATGGCATGGCAAGTTTATACTGCAAAACAGACCTGAATCGCCAAGGCCCAACAGCTTGGTGCAGGCTCTTTTCTGTTACACAGCCAAATGAGGGATTCACGTTCACTCAAAGTAAAACTAGAGGGTTGGGAGTCTCGCAACAAGCTGAGCTCCCACACCCTTTTGAATAACAATACCTAACCTGTGAAAAACAGACCTTCCTACCTTGTCATTTATACCAAGGTTCGACAAATAATTCTTAAGTCTCTTCATAAAGACCACCGCATCATCACTAATTTCACCTAATATGGTAAAAGCAAATACATAGCCATAACCGAGAGTCGTGCATTTATCCAAGTACTTCTTACATTTGCGAGTAATTGTTCTGGAGATGGCTTGACCTGGTGTACTTATTATTTATTTTTTTTACACATAAATGGGTGGAAGTCGGGAAACAATATGTGCACCACCCATCATTATTATTATTATTTTTTTTTATTTTTTTAAGATCCACTCAGGGCGTGTTATTAGCAAGTGGACAGAGTGTATATTACAAGTCGATAGAAGGCAACCGAGCGACAGAGTGTATATTATTATTATTATTATTATTTTAAAATAATTTTACTATTATTAGATAAGAGCACTATTACAAGAAACTAGTTGGAAGCCTAACAAGCTAAGCTCCAACAACGTACTACTACATTAATTTAACTGGTTGTCGTGCTAGCCTACCAGCGAGCCTCATGAGGAACCTAGCCAAGGGAGCCGAAGCGGATGGGCGGTGGGGCGGGTGGGGTGGGGGCTGAGATTATTTCGTAAGGGGGGCAAGCTAACTCTACATTCCATGTCAAATTCTGCAATATTTTGTCATTGGGGACTCGAACCTGGGACCTCCTGGAGCGCATCAACTTTTGAGGAATGGGGATGACTAGTTGAGCTAGCTACCAGTTTATTATTATTATTTTACACTCCTTTCCTCTTATGATCATCAGTCTGTATCCTCTTTAAACATTATTGTTAAGTACACCCCCGTTATTTTGTGGTTGCTAATCGTTGGTGGTCCATATGCCTGAAAGGCGAACATTCCCTACTAATTCATAAAATTCAGCCGAGAAAAGTTATGAATTAAAGTCATGAAATTCAGCTGAAGAAAGCTATGTATTAAAGTAATAAAATATTTCGGTGAAAGTGAAATATTCTCTTTATAGGAATTCAATTGATGAATAAAATTTATTTATAAGTCTCTCTATACTAATATACAATATATCTATGGGCATTATGTTTATTCAAGAGCAAGGTACATGATGAGAGTAATACCATACCGGTTCTAAATATCTATTCCGCATAGTCAGGAACATCTGGAGAGAATTGCTATCGGCACCACCAGTGACGTTGTAAAGACATTATTTCCTAATACTAGTGGTCGATCCATCTAGGATCTATCAAATCATTTTAGACGATAAAGAAGTGAATACTGAGTCATACAATACAATATAATAAAAATATATAGAATATTGAAAGCTCGGCCGAGTGGCTATGATATTGTTGTTATATATTTATGATTTAAAGAGGCTACATGATCGATTTGATATCCTCGTAAATTTATTTCAATCATCTTGCTATGAATTTCATACCTCTGATGTCGTGTCAGAGACATATAAAATTCTGATGTTTCTAAATGATTTTACGATTTTTGGTTTTGTCAAAAATCCTTTATCAATAGAAAGATAGGCCAATCATGAATAAAGATCAGTAGTGTTTCACAAACAACTGGAGCCTATTATTAACATAAACAATTTTTCTTAACTATAAGGTTGAGTTTTTTAATTATGAGACTAGGTATGTCTCAAGAAGAATGAATGTAGACGACATCCAATTGCTCTTATCACGAATTTAAATTATAAATTGTACTAATTATTTTATAAGTTTTAAACCATTACTCGTTTTTTTAAAAGTAAAATTATAACGTAGTTGTTGTTATAATTAACTAGAAATAACCCGTGCCATAACGACACTGCTTCAATCTGACCTACTAGTAATGAAATATATTTTTTCGACAATATACATCGTCCAATTCTAAGAGAGTTATATATATATATATATATGTTTCAAGCTAAAATAATGTTCATGCAACATAATAAAATTATCTATAAGCATCACAAAAAATCCATAACCGAATTATTTTAGTAATAATGTATAATTTCATTGTAATATTTTATACTTTGAAACGTTGACAAAATAGTAAGTGTATGGTTAGGGTTTTTTAACCCCCAGCTTGTGTTTGATCCAATCCTAAAAGATCTTTTTATGTGTTTGTAACCGTGATAGATATGGCGCACATATTTTTTGTTTATTTCAGCATTTAATATTTCAATTAATATATTGATTAATTAATTTAAGTTCATAATGAAAGAAGTTACAAACGCCACGACCTTCAGATGTCTATTGGTAGGATGAAATTGGGATGGTTAGATCATCCATTTGTCTTTCAGAATGTTATTTTGGCGTCGGTAGCTCAAAAATCCCTTCTGTTTTGAATTATAGATGAAACTCCAAGTTCGTTTGATTTGTGTAATTTGTAAACTTAGTTTCATTTGAGGATGAAAATCAAAGCGAAAAGATACTAATATAGAACCACCTTTGAATTAAAGAGAAACCCTCTTAATGGCTCGCAAAATTCCACTTGGAACACATCCAAGATCAAATGGGGAAAACACGTAACCTTTCTTCAAATGATAAAGAAGATGGAGAAAAAAGGAAAAAAAAATGCGTATGTTTCTGTAAACTTTATTCTCCCGGCTAAATACTGAAGTTCTACCAAGTCAAAGTCAAGATTTAAGTCTTCGCCTGCATCATCTACACAAAAACCAAGTTGGCGCCCCCAAGTAACTTAGTAAAGTGGTACATTATTACCCTCCTTACACTAATCTAAAAATCCTATATCTAACGTACGGGGTGTTTACTTTTTGCTGACTCGGCCCCTGTTTCGGCATGAGTCAGATATCAAACCGTTCATTTTTTAGTTTACGGGCCGCGAGTTATAACCCCAAAGGTGTCACTATCCATGGACAAAAACTCCAACAAAAAAAAATGTTCACAAAAACCCCATTTAACATAAATTGTCTATATTACCCTTCTAGTTTAAATCACCCCAACAAAAACAAAAATCAACTTCATTTTTAATTTTTATTATATTATGACCAACAACAACAACCCACCACCAGCAACTAGCCAGACCACCGACCACCATCCGCCGCCGACCACCACCACCGATCGCCGCCGACCACCAGCATCACCGACCACCGGTCGCCACCCACCACCGCGCCACCACCATCGCCGCCACCAACTACCGTCACCGACGACCACCACCACCGTGCCACCGTCGTCGCCGCTGACCACCACCACAAACCACCGCTGACGACGACCACCACCGCCGCCGAGCAACACCACCATTATCGCTGGCCGCCACCACCACCACCCAACCGCCACCTCCACAAAAAATGAGTTTCATTGATTAGTATTCAACAAAATGAGAAAAAAATGATGAAACCAAACAGAAAAAATGATGAAACCAAAATTTGGTTTCATCATTTTTCCAAATATTGTCATTTCACCAACACAACTTCAATGATGAAACCAAACACGCTGATTTCCAAGTCACGCCGAATAAACTAGGAAAAAATCAGGTGAAACCAAAATTTGGTTTCATCATAAAAGAAAGGAGAAGGAAGAAAGAAGAAAAAATGAAACACAATAAGATGAAACCTACCACCACCGTCAACTGCACCACCCACATCGCCGCCACAACCACAACCACCACTACCATTACTTCCTCAACTAAAATTAGTTTCAACAAAAAACAATCCACCTGTGTCTCACCATCAAAAATTGGTTTCATAAAGATCAATATTCAACAAAATGAAAAAATACGATGAAACATTTTTCCTCATATTGTCATTTAACCAACATAACATCAATGATGAAACCAAACACGCCGACTTCCAAGTCAGGCCGAATAAACTAGGAAAAAGTCAGGTGAAACCAAAATTTGGTTTCATCATAAACTTAATTTTCATCATTAAAATCTTTGGTTTCATGATAGAAAATAGGCAAGATTATGATGAGACCAAATTTGGTTTCATCATAAATTTACTGTTTTCACCAACCAAAACTGTGAGAATTGATGAAATCAATTTGAAGGTATTTGTGATAGTTTTAGATGATAGAAGGAGGAGGGAAGTAGTGTTGGTGGCGGATTTGACATGTAGTGGTGGGAAAAAATAGAAGTAAGAGGAGGCAGTGTTGTTGATGGAAAATCAGGACGTAGAAAGAGAAGAAGGTGATGATGGTGTTAATGGAGGAGACGGAGGTGTTGTTGGTGGGGGATCTGAACATAACGGCTGGTTTGGTGGTGGCGAAGCTACTGTTGGTGATAGATCTGAACATAAAAGTATAAGAAAAGAGAAGGAGGTGTTCGTGGAGAAGATGGAGGTGTTGTTGGTGACGGATCTGGAAATAACGACTGGTTTGGTGGTGGCGGAGCTACTGTTGGTGATAGATCTGAAAATAAAAGTAGAAGAAAAGAGAAAGAGGTGTTCGTAGAGGAGAGGGAGGCGTTCATGGAGGAGAAAGAGGCGTTCATGTTGGTGGTGACGGAGGTGTTGTTGCTGGTGTTCGTGGAGATATTTGTTGCTGCTGGTGGTGATGGTGGTGGGGAGAAGGAGACGGAAGAAAGAAGAAAAAAGAAAGGAAATAAGAAGAAGAAGAAAAAAAAAGGTAAAAAGGGTATGTTTGGCTTTTTTTTAAGTAATAAAAATTAAATTTACTCATTATCATTTGATCTGGGATTTTTGTGCCACTTTTTAATCAAATGGTTTTTATTTATTAAAAATAATATGTCTGGATGTTTTGTACCACTAATTTGGTCACCTTGGTGTTTTGGGAAAAAATTTCGCTCGCGCACTGCTAGATCATATTTGATCTAGCAGCGGCCAAGTATTTGACAAATTGTGATGTCATCTAATCCAGCTTTTAACTCCAGTTAACCTAACGAATTTTTATCACCAAAAAATTTTCCGCCGTACTTTGAAGAAAAATCGCAGGAAATATATTTGATTTGGACGGCAACAGGTGAAGATTTTCTAAGCTCATGGGAACCAAAACCTATTAATACCGATTTCAATGGAGTACTGCAACTAATTGAAAGTCAAAGGAAAAAGTAATTTATAAGATTATCCACGAACATAAATCAGGTATGCAGTTTGCTCGTTAAAGCTTTTGATTTGGTTTGATTAACAATAATTGTCAATCGCATGTTATCTTTAATTTTTATGGTTATGGTTTGATCATACTGTATACAATAGTTACCTTTCATTCACAGGTCGCGAATAGAGTGCCATTCAGGTGAAGATATTCCCGTGCTTTTTCTTTTTGCTCAGTGATGAAGAAGCTTATTACTGGTGCAGGCACAAGAAACCTTTGAAAGAAATAAACTTAGTCATAACAAATTGGCGTGCCTAATTTGTTTCTTAATCTTTTGTTGGTCTGAATGTAACTTCTTTAGATTTTTGGATTCTCGGGCTTGAGCTTAGCTCACTCCTGTAAGTTTTCCGATCGAATAAAAAGAACAAATGAAGATTTATCTTCCATTATGTTGGGATAGGAGGCTTTCTCCCTCTATGAACAGTTTGAAGACCGGGATTGACTTTGTCCATAGATAGAAACAGATTGTAATAGACGGCAGCTTAAAATTCCGAGATGTTTCTTCAAAATACGGCTGAATATTATGGGTGCGAAAAATTCGTTAGGATAACTGGGGTTAAAAGTTGGATAAAATGCTTGCCAAATGCTTGGCCATGGCGCTGCTAGATCATATTTGCTAGAGCAAAATCTTTCCCGGTGTTTTGTGACTAGTTTTGTTTAGTTTAAGTCAGATTTTATTTGCAACCTGACTAAGATGTAATCCTTAACTCGGACCCATTTAAACTAGGAAATAAAAAACTGATCAAGCCACTGGCTCGCATATTTTTGAGTCCAAATAAAAAAAGTAAAAGAAAACATGACGTTGGCCTAGGCTCACCATGGTGCTAAACAAACATCCGGAACTTAACACTCGACCCGCGAGATTAATGCGATAGTCCTTATCAATACAGAAATCTAGCTGTTTGTTTCTTTATATAGGAGAGAGACAGGGGGGGCGAAACAACGTTAAAAAGAGAATTAGGAGGCTTCTGGAATTTTGGATGTTTCATTAGTTCTTTACTTCTCTCTTTGGGTTTCCTATCTCTCTTCAAAACTACAGTATATATTCTCTACTCCTCTCTTTTTTATCTTCTCGAGACTCAAGGAATTAAAAATAAAATTTAAACTATGAAGATTTCAGTGAAAAATCTCAAGAATGCAAAGTTCGATATAGAAGTTAATCCTGATGATAAGGTATAATTTCTCATGTGTTTGTTTTATTTTTGATTTTAGGGTTTGCTTTTACAGTAATTAGGGTTATATTATTTTGATTTCCTATTCATGATTTTTGCGAGTTTGTATCGGGCACGGGAATGCTAGGGTTTAGACTTGTCATAGGTAAATCATGGATAACTAGTTTTAATAAGTTCCACGAAGATTGCTAAGTTAGGTGGCAGAGTTTGATTTCTGTTTAGGTTAGCCCACTGTATCTACGAAACCGAGCAGGCAGATTCACAATCCCTCAGATTACCCGTTAATTTACTATTTGATGTTAAGCGAGTTTTATTATATTCTGAGGATATATAGCAAAACAGAACAGCAAGTGTATGGTGAAAATATTAGCAAGTTTTATTATATTCTGTACTGTGGAGCTTATGTTATTCTTTGATCGTGTACATTTTAATGAGATTCATATGTATGGTGAAAATATTAGCTTATAATGGTTGGAAATTGTGATTACATCTCACTAGCAACGTGAACCAATTTGGGTTATTTTTTTGTGCTAGTATTTTTCTTCCCAATATCATCATCCAACTTTTCCATCGGCCCTTTTACATCTTTTTACTTCTTATATCAACATAATTATAAAAATTATTAGTAAAGCAAGAAACTTACATTAAATGTATTCTGCAGGTGTCTGATGTCAAAAAAAGCATAGAAACTTCTCAGGGATCAGATGTTTACCCCGCCTCACAACAAATGCTTATCCATCAGGGAAAAGTTCTTAAAGATGACACAACGTTGGCTGAAAACCAAGTTGTTGAGAACAGTTTTCTTGTTATTATGTTGACTAAGGTAATACATCTGTATATTGATGTGTATATTTGTGTATGCTTTTGTAAGTATGAAGTGTAGTGTTAAATAGATGTTGTTGTACTGTATTTAGTATGCTAGTACTCACTAGGTGGGTGTTATGTGCCTAATGCGCAAATGGCTTATGTTCCTTGGCCATCTTATGTGTTCCTATATCACTTTTAGTGCATTTATTTGTGGCCTGCGGCATTTTGATGGGCATATTAACTTACCCAGAAAGGCAGATGGCAGTTTAGTTGATCGAGAGAGGGAAAACTGAGGTTAAATTGGTTTGTAAAATTGTGGAAGTCGTTTAATTATTAGAGCAATATGCTATCTGTCAATTAGAAAGTTAAAGGAATTTCGTTACTATAACAAACTGGGCCAATGAGCATAGTGTCAGATAATGTGGAAGAACCTGTTGATATAACTTTGTGACGACCGTCACAGATGAATGGATTGTACTGAGCGGGATTGAACACGGTCATATTTTTGAGAATGTATGTTAAGGAGATTCATTACTATGACAATCTTGGTTTATGAGCGTTGTGTGGGTATTGGTAATGCGATGTAACCCGCTGACGAACGGCACATAAATCCTGGATTGTTCTGTGAAGGACTGGACATAAGCCATTCTTTTGTGCATGTACGTTAAGAAAGCTAGCTTGTTGTAAAGTACTTCATAGAACTTGTGTACTTCTCCATACAGTGTTTCACCGTTTTCATCTGCTCGTGTGTAGTGGGCACTATATTAGCACATTGCGTCAGCATTTCGGCATGCATTATATTTCTTATATGTCCTATACTCAATCTTTTGTGATGCATCTTTCAGACCAAAAGCTCATATAGTGGAACTCCAACTACAACAACCACACCTACTGGTCAGGTAGGCATATGATGTATTGTATATCCTTGAAAGAAACTATGCTAGCATGCAGTTTATCTATTGTTTCTCATCAGTTTGACCAAGATAACCATGGAAATGACTTATGGTTTGCCTTAAGATGCAGTAACCACACAAACTCTCAAGGAGTATGACACACAGCCAGAAATCCCATTGTTGTATAGTCTTACATAAAAAACCAATTCTTGCTGTCTTATATTTATATCTACAGATAGATCAGTCAATGTGTTGTTTGATGGACTACATAATGCGCAACTGTAATCTGTCTTAAGAGCCATTTTTACGTGTAGGTTCAGTCAGCAGCTTCAGTGCCTCCTGCTGTGGCTCCAGCATCAGCCCTGCCTCAGTGAGTTTAACTTTTTGATAATTTTGGTATTTAGGATGCTTTTTAGTTTGTCATTGCTAAATTAGTTTAATTTATTCAGAAATCTGAGGTTAGAAAGAGTTATGATATATGTAGCACAACTATGTTTAATTATTTACTAGTTATCTGATTATTTCCAGAAATTGATATTCCAGAAATTGATAAAAATATAGGATTATAATGTGATTTTTTTTTCTCAAAGTTGGTGGGTTTCACATACAGTTAAAGTTGAACTTATGTAGTATCCTTGCTACCATTTTTTTCCGAGTACCTAATATTTACATAATCATCCATGACATTTTCTCTACCTTTTTAATGATGTGATGGTAATTACTTCTTTGTACAGACCACCACCTACTCTTGCATCTGCTCCTGTTCCAACTTCCGCAACTGCCTTGTAAGTATTGATCTGATGTCTTACAATTCCTTACTCTGGCACTATAGACTGTAGTATTACTTAGAATGTCCGGTTACTCAGATCTGCAGCTGTTCCCGTACCTCAGTGAGAATCTTTCTCCCTCTCTCATCTATATACACAAAGATGATCACAAGCGTGTCTCATATTATGTGTTAGATTTAGGAATGTGCGATGGACCTTGATCAATGTGACATTATTTTTCTAAAAACTCGGTCTTTACTCTTTAGATTGTTTGTACTCACAGATGAAAGTGTAAAAATGTGTAAGAAAAATCATTTATAGACATAGTAATTACAGAAAAGTTGCACATGAAGCGGGTAGTTAAAGAAGGTGGAGACAGCTTGTAGTGATGTTTACCATGTCCTAACGATTGAGACTGGAATTTTTGAACATTGGAACTTTTAACCAGATGTCTTTTTCCTTAATTTGCATCATTTCTCTCTCTTACCCAATCTTACTAATGACGCTCTGAAGCAGGCAAGGATCAGATGTATATGGTCAAGCAGCATCGAATCTTGTTGCAGGGAATAACCTTGAGCAAACTATTCAGGAGATTTTGGATATGGGAGGAGGGACCTGGGACAGAGATACCGTAGTTCGTGCACTCCGCGCTGCTTTCAACAACCCTGAAAGAGCTGTTGACTATTTATACTCGGTAAGTTAGTTTTAACAGGTCACTAAGACGAAGTATCTCCAATTTGTACCCTTCTTTTTATCTTCATTTATTAGTAGGTGATAAGTACAAATTAAGGTCCTTGTTTGTAATTCATCTTTGGGAATGAACGATCGCAACATTTCATGGTAGAAAGCATATCTTCCTTTTTAGCTGTGGCCTTTTGGAATTGATTAGTGCTTACTGATAATTGTAAAAGTATGCTCGAAATTTGTTAAGCTTAATGTCTTTTTTCTTTTCTTCCCCCCCCCCCTGATCTGCAGCTACGAATCACAGACCAAGGGTTCTCTAAACTCGCCATGTTAACTGACTAACCTCTAATTAAATTGTACCAATGTTTTGTCTCATTGCACTAGTTTCTTATACTTCTTCCGGGAATTGGGATGGACAATTTTTATAGAGTCCTATATTCACATCTGAACACTAAATTAGACTAAATTGTCTTAGCTTCTCAATGACCTCTATCTAATATTTGACAATTCTGCTATTTGGTTTATTCCTTATACTAGGGAATTCCCGAGCAACCAGTTGTGGTGCCTGCACCCCAGGCTCCTACTGGACAAGCTGGACTCCCTCCTGCCCAAGCTCGAGAACCAGCTCAGTTGGGGGTTCCCTCTACTGGTCCCAATGCAAATCCATTAGATCTGTTTCCACAGGTGTGCACCCTATATATGTATACTGTATTTTATTTTATTTTTTTCTCATCAGTTCTTTGTTATTTGAGCTCAATATATTTGTCAATTAGGGCCTTCCCAACTTGGAGACTAATGCTGCTGCTGGAGGTAACTTAGACTTCTTACGCACCAATCCACAGGTATGCAATTGCAAGGGGATTTGTCATTTGCATGTTAATAGCTCACCTGAAACTTGGGAGTTCTTATCTAATTATTTTTCACGTGTAGTTTCAAGCTCTGCGAGCTATGGTGCAAGCGAACCCACAAATCTTGCAGGTTTTTTATGTTATTCATTGAAGCCTGTAAATATCTCCGATTCTTTGATTATTCTTTTTTGGTAACTTATAAATGCTGTTACAGCCTATGCTTCAAGAGCTTGGGAAGCAAAACCCTCAGCTGGTGAGGCTCATTCAGGAGCATCAAACTGATTTCCTTCGCCTTATCAACGAACCCGTTGAAGGAGAGGAGTAAGCTCTCTCTCTCTCTCTCTCTCTCTCTCTCTCTCTCTTCCTCACACCAACACACACACACATATTTGTTGAAGTTCCTGCTGAGGTTGTATCTGTCGATTATCTTATTGTTCATTATGGATCAGGAATATAATGGAACAGCTAGCTGCAGCAATGCCACAAGTGGCTGTCACACCTGAGGAGCAGCAAGCTATTGAACGTGTAAGTTTACGGCTTCCATTTTGATGAATGTGATCTTTTTCAGCAGTATTAGTGCCGTAACAGTAAAGTCTAATCTATCAATAGGAACTACTACACCCAACCCGAGACTGTTGAAAAAATATGTCAATTTAGTCACAAATGTAGAGTTGCTTATTGCATTCATCATGGTTAATGATTTATGTTGAAAATATTGTATTGTTGTAGCTCGAGGCGATGGGTTTTGATAGAGCGGTTGTGCTGGAGGTGTTCTTTGCCTGCAACAAGAATGAGGAGCTCGCTGCTAATTATCTATTGGATCATGGTCATGAGTACGAATAATTATACGAGGGACTGAATATAGCATCCTTATCTTTCTGCCTTCCAGTTCTATTTCTTTTTTTAACCTCACTCACCACCTCCTAGTTGTTTAGATATGTGGATCGAGTACAACTAGAGTACCCTTTTCCTTTTTTTCCTGTTGTTTTTAGTTTCTTCACCTGGAAAATGAAAATTACAAAGAGATGGATCATAAAATGTGTTATTGTTTTTTCTGGATTTATTAACATGTAAATGAATTTATACTCTCACATTTTCTTTGTTTTTTTTTCTCTCTGTTTCCTACATTTAAGATGTTTATATGTTACTGTAGCATTGCAAGCTGTTTCTAGGTGGAAGTTTTGATCTACAGTTGCGAGAGGTTGCATAGCAGAGTAAACCATTGGGATTTGCAAATCCTCTATTGCAGCCATATGGATTATGTACTTTTCATGTCGGTCTTCTTTAGATTGTTATTCTTTAATTCACCTGAACTACCTTCAAATAAGTAGAACTTCCTTCAATTTAAGTTGAAATCTATGGTAACCATATGGTGTAACTATTCGGCAGTAGGATTTCACCTGGACCATAAATCACTTTTATGCGTCCAGTGTTGTTGCTTCTTCGCTTAGAGCACTTCCTATGGACCCAACAAATTTGGAGTTTGTTGATTTTGATCCCACTATGGACTCAACAAACATGAAAAATGGATATACAAACCAACAAGTTTGTTGGTTTGTTGAGTGAGATGGAATATGTAGCGCGCGCGTGATGGAAGAGCGGGCGAGCTAGAGGCCAATGCTGGCGCGTGAGCCAACTCTGGCGCTTGTCTTTGCAACTCCCGTTGTTAGTTCAAAAGCCATAAAAAACGCGTCGTGTTTTTCATAAAGGCGCCGATGGTTGAATCTGGACGGCTGAAAACTCTTGTGATCTAACGGCTATAATTTTTGAGTTTTATAAATACTCCTCATTTCAACTCTAAATCCACATATTCTACACATTCTTTACTCTCAATTCATCTATAAAAATGTCTCCCAGAGTTCGTGTTGTTAGATTTACACAAGAGGATTTAGCTATTTGTAGAGCCTTTATTTTTCACACACAAGATGTTGTCTTAAGTAATGTTAGCCGAATCGACGTTGACTTTCTGGGAGAAAGTTTATAGAATGTTCACCGCTGAAACGGGGAACATTAATGGGCGTGATTCTCACTTATTGTCACATGGTTTTAGTTCAATAGAGAATCACAAAAATAAGCTCAACGGTGAAGTTGAACATGAAGTGGAACCCAGAACTCTAGCGATGTGGGGGGTCGTCCTTTCGACTTCCATGCTTGTTTCAACATTCTTAGGGTGCTCAACAAATACGATCCCTACATCGCCCTAGGAATTCCACCATCCGTCGAGAATTGACGCCTATGTAGTAGTTGTTTTAATCTAATGTATTTCTTTTATTCTCATGTATGATGTGGTTGTTCAATGCAATATGTTTTTATTTATGAGATTGATGGTGCAATGTTTAATCTAGGAAAAATTTAAAATATTTATGATATTGATGGTGCAAATGTGAAGACATCCACATGTTTGGTTTTAGATAATCATAATAACACAAAATAAACAACAAACAAAATAACATAATACCACAGTGAATCGATTTGTCCTTCAACTTCAATCATCCCACTCCACCAAAAAACACCTAGGACATTCCAGAAATGCCTTCCATATGTGTCTACTTCATAAGAAGTCCGCAAATGTATAAAAGTCTTGCAATCGGTCTTTGAGCATCCAATGATTCTCTGTGAACAATGTTTGTATTCGTGATCTCCATATCCACAATGCTTGCAGTGTAATAACTCCTTCTTCAATTTGGCTTTAAGTTTGAAGTTTTTGCAGAGTGTTGCAATATTTTCTTCTTCTTCTTCTTTTTTAATCTTCATAGCATCATCTAGCATATGTGGTTCCTCTGGCCAGTTGGAATCTTGACATTGCAAATTCCGGAGCTTTTCCAGTTGTAATTCAATCACCATTCTGATGCGTGAACAACCTTCCCGCGGACACTTTGAATACATCCAAGGGCATTGCATAAGACTGTGGTTATCCATGAAACATAATAAACAAACCTCCAGACGTGTTATCTCAATCAGTTGGCTAAGGCCCTGTTTGGGATATTAGTTTTTACCCACAAAAGTACTTATAACAACCTTTCTTGAAAGCGGAAAGGAGTTTGGAAAAAAGAAAATTAAAGTAATTTTCACTAAGAGCATTGCTAATAGAGGATGAAAGTTTTATATTCTCATGACACATAGAATTTTAGACCCTCATTTAGCATAATTTCATCTCGAATAGTTAGTGTCCTACAAACTAGGAAGGATGAAATACTAAGTACGAAGGTGTTAAAGAAAGTTTTAACTACACCTTCAGATGCACCTTAACGTCATTAGTTTCATTAGTTTTAGTTAAAATTTCTTAAAGAGGCCATACATTTCAAGTTAGAAAATATAAATGTGCTCCGCCACTGATCCTACTGGAATAGAGTTTTAGGCTAGAACAATGTACACTCTAACGATATTAGATTGCATATGCATATTCTTTACACTTTAAATTTGCATCCACAGTGTACAGGGCTAGCTTGCAAGGATGTTCATGTTGTTGATGATATTTCATTTCAGTTATAGTAGAGGGAATCTTCGAAAATAGGATCCACGCTTTGTCCCTACTTGCCCTGGTATTATATTAAAAAATATATTATTATGTTTATTTAAATCTAAAATATAGGTTATAACCTTAATTATCGAAGATGAATTTTCAGACAAAGGGCCTTATTTGGACTCAAATATGAAAATTTTCACAAATAGAGGTCTAACAATGACCTCTACATTTCAACCTATTGTTGGAGATGCTCTAAAAGCACTTCTATTTTGAGCCGACTGTTAAAAACTATATATATACATATATATATATATATAAAGTAGCTTGTCAAAACATTGAAAGCGGAAATTCTGGAATCAGTAATTTCAATTAATTAATTAATTTTCTGTTTTAATCTTGTTGCAAAAATAACCATTTCTTTGACAATATAACAATAATAATAAAACTATTATTCTCATTAATTTTAAAAAGTTGCATAAAATAATAACAATAACACTAATACTAATAATAGTAGTACCTTTATAGTCCCTCCATCGCCAAATAAATAATTTGGTTCAAGTTTGCACAAATTTTAAGGTAAGGAGGAGATAAGAGTATATTAAGTGAATCTTATGATTATACCCTTATAAATAATAATTGATAAGATTTTGAAATGATTTATTTTTCAAACTATACTACTGATATTCAGAACTTTACCATTGTAAAACATTTTAAAACTCTTACATAATGAACATGGTTATCAAGTTATACATATTTCTTTTGCTAACGATAATCAATTAAAATGATAGATTTAGAAATATCCCCTTGTTTAATGATATAGGTCATCTATTAAGCCGTTTCTATGGGCATGGCGAATCCATGATTTTGCCACTTTTGCACCCATTATGGGCATGGCAAAGTGGCAAACATACCTGGCTAAGTGGAAAATTTTCCACTTAGCCAGGTAAGGTCTACCGCTCGGTGTAATGGTATAAATCATTAGCGGTAAAATCTCGAGCACCCGATGCAGACTACACCGCTCAGTATATCTGATCCAACGACTATAAATCCACCCCCTATAAATACTCAATTCCAACTTCATTCAACTTACAGCTTCTCTACTCTTCCCACTTCTTACATTTGTGATAACCTAACACAAATTGCGTCACCCAACTCCCATTTTCCTTACAATTCACTACTATTGCGTAATTTTTTGAATATAGATTCTGAGTTGAACAAGCGTAACAAAATTAAGAATGCAAAATTTGTCATAGCCGAAGATGAAAGCATTTGCAGAAACTATGTATTTTTTCACTAGATAGTGTCAATGCTCTCAACAACAAAGTAACAAGTTGTGGGATAACATATTTCATAAATTTTGTGAAGAAACAATGAACATCAACGATCATGATGCAAATGGAATGTCGGGTCGCTTCGTTACAATTAATGTCCGGGTTGCCTTATATGTTGCTGCTATAATGCAAGTTATTCGTGCTCGAGCGAGCGGTCTTGTTGATGTTGATGTGGAACGGAAGTGTCGAAATGATTGGCACCACTAGCATGGGAAAATTTTTGCTTATTAAAGTTGCTATCATATTTTGAAAGTGTTGCCTAAATATAATACAGAAGTGTTAGCACATATGCAACGTGTACATGAAAGTTCACCATACCCTTCTTCTTCTTCTTTAGCACCAAGTTCACAACCATCTCAATAATCTCAATCCCCTCTAGATAATCCATTTTCTTCACCAGACACCACAAAAAACTAAAACTCCAATTTGAATCTCAATGTTGCGATGAAGAGAAAACAATTAGGAAGAAACAATGCAAGAGCAGCGAGAAAAGATGCACAAGAAGGAGAAGCAACTGAAGGTTTTTTGATAACTTTTATGGATCATCACAAGAACGTTGAAAAACAGAGAGCATTTGACCAGAAATTCAATACCAGGGTGATGAAAAAACATTGTCAAACTCAAGACAAGTTTGTTTCAGACTATAACAAGAATAATATTATTGGTGCAAATACCTCGGTTATGACTGACCGAGGAGATGAAATTTGACATGTTAGCAGAAGAGTTGGAAGAAAAACGTAACAAGAGAAAACAATTTGGAAGTCAAAATGGAGATGATGATGATTCAGAACATGATGAAGTAGAACTACTTCATTAATTAATGTATCAACTTTAATTTTAATTAAAATGTAATAGTTTGTTTAAGATGAATGAAGTTTTAGTAGCTTGCATTACTTGGATTTGAATTATATAAATGGTTTGCATGAAAAAACACATAAAACTAAAATTAAACAACATCTCATTAAAACTTAAACTTGACAACATCTCATCAAAACTAACCAACAACCCAATAAAACTAACATCCCATACGAGTTATGAGAAAATCCTTAAGAATTTGGGAATGCGCTCCATCTTCGCCATTCATCTCGAGTTCGCACTCCCACTTCAACATTGGTGTCACCACTAAGACGATATCGATTGACAATCCGTCTCATAGCTATAAAATCCACAAGATATTTTTTGATAGTGATGAATCGACAAAACAAAGCAATCCGATCTCGGTTATGTGGATTACATGTTATGTGCAGAAGGTTTCATGAATTTTACCCCGATAACTCATACTAGGTAAACCATTCATCTGTCGTTTTCACCTCTCTTTGGGTAGTATATGTCATAATTTCTAAAAAGAGATAAATCTTCATCTTCAGTAAAGATAGGAGCACCCATAATTACCAAGAAAGTAGAGAAAATATTGAGTGAAGGTGTGATTTTGAAATGGATGAATTGGTAGATTATATATAGGGATTTTTTTTATAGAGTCTAGGCACCTCGATGCATCTTAGGCCGCTCGGTGCTTTCTAAGTCGCTCGGTCAAGTGAAAAACGTAAACTACAACCTTAGACGATTCAAACAATTTGGGTATTAACCATAAATTTGAAAAATTAAAACGATTCGAACAATTTCAAAACTAAACGAATAAACTTACAACAATTTAAAAAATAAATTGATCTAACATTAATCCTTTCGCGCTCACTTTCTTCCAAACTCAACCCACATATTCTCTTTTAGATCATCTCTTAACCTATCATACAGAGCTATGTTCTCAGTATGACTAGCCATTTGCGCGTAGTTCCTTGCAGGTAATCCTCTTTCTGGTTGATCCTCAAGCCTTAAATCTTCATCTTCTTGGTTAGTCCAATATTTATTACGACGCGTTTCCTGAATTACCATGTTATGCATAATTATGCAAGTGAGCATAGTTTTATGCATTTCACGAGCTCGTAGACCACGAAAAGGCTCGCAGAAGATAACGAACTTCCGCTTCAGAATTACAAAAACCCGTTCCACATCCTTCCTCAATTCCATTTGTCTACTATTAAAATACGTATATGAACGACCCAATTCGCCGACAGGGGGATGCCAATAACATTGAATTAAAGTTTACCATTTTGGATACATTTCATCTGCAAGATAATATCCATGAGTGTAACGATGACCGTTGATAGTGAAATTTACTTTAAGACTAATTCTATACTTTAAATATTCAAACAAAGGCAATTTGTGCAAAATATTTATGTCATTTTGAGACCCCGGAAGACCAAAAAAAGCATGTCATATCCAACAATCATAAGAAGCAACAATTTCAAGGATAACAATTGGTGTTACATAGTGACCCTTATATTGACCGGCCCAATAGGTAGGGAAACTGGTCCATACCCAATGCATGCAGTCAAGACTACCCAGCATTCCTAGAAATCCCCTTTCCTGATTTTGCTTTAATATTTTTCCAACATATGCATCTGTTGGTTTTCGTAAATAATTTGGACCAAAATGATTAATCATTTCTTCGCAAAACAATGTAAGATACTTGTATGCAATTTTTTTCCCATACGAAGATACTCATCGTTAGAATCCTGAGGTTTTCCATAACCTAAAACCCTTAAGGCTGAAGTAACCCTTTGTTCAGGATTATGACCTCTAATATTTAGTGCATCATACTGATAATTAAATTGAGGTTCTACCTGACAGAGTTCACCAATATCTTTAACACCAAATGACGGGGAATGCGGAATCGATGTTAGAAATATTTATCAGAGAACACACAATCAGGAAGAAAATAATCTAACGTCAGCTTCTCGTGGAATTATTTCCTTCGTCGATATGTACATCTTCTTGTGAATACTTCTCTTGGCTCTGGATCTCTAGGTATATGTCCGGATGAATAAAGTTGTATCACAATGTTGATCAATTCTTTATCTTCATATGACTCGTCATCCACTTGTTGCATCGCCTGAATGAATATTCGTTGTTGTGATTCAAATCAATCCATATGAGTACACCTCTTCATCAGAAGAATCCATTGATTATGAAACTAAAAATAAGTAAAACGAGGATTAATATAGAAAGGATCATAAGGTGATAGTTAATTGATGAAAAAACGAGGTGTGATTAATTTGAGTTTAAATAGGTGAATATATAAGGTGGGATGGGGAGAGATAGCCGTTATACTATTATTTCCTAAGCGATGGAATCTCCACCGAACGGTTTTTTATAGATCGCAAGCGGTTTATACTCGACCGCTAGCGATCAAAATTCTAACGCCAGCGGTTTAGTCTCCATCGTTCGATAGAGACTACATCTCTTGACGATATTTCCATAGTGGCACGACTAATTTTTCATGCCACCTGGAATGGCATATGTGTGGGTTTGCCACCTCCCTTAGGAACCAGCCTTAGTGGGACAAAATTTGAAAATTAATAGGCCATCTATTTAGGGGCAAGGGAGTATAACACAACAAAGCACAACATAATATAACATAACAGAAAATTGTTTTTCAAAAACTCATAGCAATATCAAACTCTCTTTGAAGATGGTATCAAGTTTGATTCCAGGTTGCTGCTTTGCCATCGTGTTTCTTCTTCACCTAATTGTCTGTTTGAGAATTTTCTGAACATAATTAATTTTTCGTTGTGCCATTTTTCTCTCTTGTTAGGTTTCAGTATTGGATCTTCGTTTCGATGTAGTATCTCCCCGGTTTCTTGAGTAGTTCTTTCTTTCAAAAAAAAAAAAGTAGTTCTTGACTTTTGTCTATGGGTATTTATATTTTATATTACATGGTGTGATTTTTTGCGACTTGCCGGGTGAAAATAATGAATGTTGGACTTTTGAGGGACCGTCTTCGATGGTATTTGAGAGGGTGTTGAAATTATAAGGTGATAAGGCGATATTGAGCAAATGTTGATGGTGTGATCCCTTTTGTATTTGGTGGACCTACAAACTACGTTTTGTATTCGGACGATGTTATTGCTCAACAGGTCTACAAGCCGTAAGTGGAGAAGCTTATGCTTCAGATGCAGATGACGTTATTGCTTATGTACCTTTGGGAATGTGAAGATTGTGGGTGCAGAAAATGAATGTTCCGAAGCTAAAATGAAATTTATGTAGATTTTCGGAATGAGGCTACACGTGTTAAATCTAGCTTTTCGAAGTTGCGCCTAGCTATAATATCCATTGTCGGTTATGCTTACTGACCTTACTTGCGTGTGTTTTAAGCGCGATTTTTTTATTTGCTTAAATAATTAATACAGGGTTTTGAAAACGTTTTTTTTTCTTGCATGAAGTACACAGTAATAGAACAACTAATGGTGTTTTTTCACAAACTTGACAGAGCTGGCCATTAGGGATTTTAGTGTGATATATGGGTGAGTTTTTATGTTTATGTTCCTTGTACGAAAAACTCATAAAACAACGTATCTTGATATTATCTCTAAAACAAATTATAGATCTCAAACGCGAAAAAAAGCTAGTTGTTTAGTTGAAGATAAATAAAAGCTTGTAATGACCAATGATGAGTCGTAAAAAGACTTTGATCAACCGCAAGTGTACAGTGCACTATATGGGAGTAGTGGTATATAGGGTTCGTTCCCATGAGGAGTGTCAAAATCTATTTCCAATCAATATTAACAATTTTCGTGTCAAGAATGTTTCGACTTTAAGATTTCAGAATTTCCTACTAAGGAATTAATCTAGCAAGTACATTAAATCAAATATCTAAAAAATTTAATCAAGGATTTGAAAGTATCAAGGGTACGAAATCCGTTGTAGGTTACGTTCGACTTATGTCTCTCACAAAAGTTTCCATTTTACTCATATACAAGAACAAACCTAGCTATTGATATACGAAAGGTATTTTCAATTAAGAATCATAGACAAGAATCATCAGAGGATATGTTTGTTCTCAACCGAACAATATAAATTTGAAGTACTATGTGTACATGGCATATGTTGTCAAAGGATATTCATAAACCATATATCACCAAGGTTTATTATGGATGTTGTTCTAGAATTCAACTATGAAGTATATATGGCATAAGACATGAAAAACTCATTAAAAAATCAACCCGATTTTGAAAAACAAAATCATGAAATTAAACTTTTAGTTTTACCATTGTTTAAGAACATAAGCAATATAACCTAGTACATCCTTTACCCTAATAAGGTATTTAGCTCGACATGGTTTTCTTAAAAGCCATAAAAAATGATAAAAGAGAATACTAATCTAAGCGTGTCGAAAAGCAAAAAAGACAAAAGTGGCTAAACTTAGTTCTCTTCATTGTTTCAGTGTATCTCCCTAATCTGTTTCTCTTCCTATGTATAGGTGTTACTGCTAAGTCTTCTACCTAGACTGTTGCAAGTATTTTCAAAGGCCCAATCCACCACCGACCATGACTTCTAAATTTAGGCAACACTGACCCTGATAGGATCTTTCTTAAGACTAATGAAAAGACAAAATTGATTAATCCTAAATTGGACCATCTCACTTGAACCAATACCTCTTTGGAGAACCAATTGAGTCGGAACATATATCTCTTCTTCCTTGTTATTGTTGTTGACAATATCTCCTAGCCGCTGAAAATTACTCCTCAATCACCATAGTTCATAGCATAAATTCACAAAAACTCACAACAAAACTTCGAGTCCATTGTTTTTTTTAACTGTATATGCTAAGAAGTGCTCCATGTTATGAAAATAGAAGAAATTTGGTTACCTTTGAAGCTTTGGCAGCTCAAGCCAAAGCTTGATCTTGTCTTCATCCATGTCTAAAAATATACCCATATAGCCACCATTTAATCAACACTAGAACTAATATCGTCATCAACTTCTAACCCCGTCCAACTGTATTGATATTCCGTTTCTCTGCTTCATCCTAAACTCTCCCAAATACCAGCAACGAAAGCTCTTAAATATAATAAAAATAGCCACCCTAACCAATCATTCTTCATCATACAATTGCTCTTCTTTGGTTTTTCTAGAATTCCTCTTCAATTATTTTGTAAAGCTCATGAAGCTGAAATCAATTAAACCCCCCAAATTTTATGTTGTTGTTATAGACAACTAGAGATACCACCAGTGTCACTAATATTTCAACCATCTTCTTCTCCAATCGAAAATAATCAACAACCCAACTCGTACCTATGTTTCTCAATTGAGAAATATCAAAATCGATGCCAAAACAGTGAGATCAGATCCCTAATATTATTGGTTTCCATTACTTCATCACCGAATACCACCATCTGAAATCCTTGTCTCACCATCTCCTTGTCTTATGCTTCCAAATTAAATCCTCAATCTGATATATTTGTTCCTTCATCATCAAATATTCTCAGAAATTTGCAACTCAAAATCCTTTAGATTCATGAACTCACACCCAATATAATTAATATCAAATATCAGTTTATCTCGGACAGGACAGATAAGCTGGTACAACTTTGTATCGGGATGTTATCGATGCAATATCAATTCCAAATTTTATACCTATAATTTTTATAACAAACATTTTCTTACACATTTTTTTTGAGATATAATAAATACCATCAATTTTAGAAAAAGAAACAAGAAGACAAGAGCCGCCATTAATCACACAAATAAATCAAAATCAAAGCAAACGATGAGAGTAATTATCAAGACCCCAGCTTTCTGTTAGCCAATAATCATAGAATCTGTGAAATCGAGAAGAACACTAATAATCAAAGCTAAAATTCGTTCATTTTCGATAGATGAGATTGACAAGAATAACTCCATTGATTCTCACCGATGAGATTGAGAAGAAACTTAATTTGCTGATTCTACAATTCCTTTAATTTTCCTTCAGCTGAGATGAGTTTTTTTCCCGTGTGAAGAACTAAAATTCGAGATTTATCCATTCCCTTCCCCTGAAACCGTCGTTCTTCACTAAGGCTGCACAAGAACCGATATGGAGTCCCTGTACCAGACTGGAACCGAAAAACCGGACCAGAACCGGAGTAAACGGTACAGGGAACGGGACTGAAACTGAAGAACCGGACTAGACCGGTACATACAATGGTTCTGGGGGAAGAACCGGTTAATGTAGTCCGTTGAGATCTTGGTTATTTTTAATCCTATCCGTCCATCCTAGGTTTATAGAATCATATTATCTAATCTTCGAGTAACTCTTCACTCTCATTTTTCTTCTTCATTTTTTTGTTTTTTCTCTGAAGAGCAGCCTACTGCCCTTCACTCTTCAGTATTCATCTAATTTCTCACTCTAAATTCTTCGGTCACTTCCGTGTCCATCATCATCAAGTCTTACTACACAAAAGGTAAATCGATTCTCTAATCTTTTTGATTTCCTTTTTGTTTCTGTTTTAGAACCAAACCCTAGAAATTGAAAACGATTTTAACAGTATCGCTTGATTAATCAACTAACCCTAAAAATTGTGTTTATACTCAAGCAGGAGAAGTGCTGATGCTACCAATTTCTTCATCGTCTTTCTATCAATCTATCACCGGTACTTTACTTATTCTTCTTCTTCTTATTCGATTTGTTTCAATTTTTGTAACTCTCATGGATTTATTTAGGGTTTGAGATTGATTGAGCAATCTATCTTATGGGCTCTGTTCTATGAACTTGTTGGTTGGATTGGACGAAGATATTTTGGTTTTGGTCATTTATGAAGTGATTTTAGGTTAGTTTAAGAAATAAATTGAAGCATGTTATTTTGGGGGTTTTGCAGCTGTGTTTGTGCTTGATTCAAATGTTGTAGTTTTGTTGAACAATTCTGTTTGGGATAATTGGCCTTTGATACTTGGTTTTAGACCAGCACTAGGCTTTGGTCTAACATTTGTCCAGCGTTAGGGCTTGGTACCTGGACCACACGTTGACTCTAATTGACCAGTTAAATCTTGACTTCTGTTTAGTAAATATTTAAAAAATCTAAAAAATAAAAATAAAATATATCTAGTTAACACCGTTAACATGACCGTATGTGAAGAAGAACCTTAATTGATGTTCTTCCCCAAATTGTAATCTGAACCCAACTGTTAATTGATTTTCTTCTCAAATTGAAACTCCAACCCATGACTGTTAATACGAATTGAACAACCCATATATGTCACCACAGAATTACTCTGCACAATCTATAATCATTCAAACAATCTAAATTGAGAGAGACGGATAAACTCTACAATTGCAATCAACTATGGAAATTCAATACAATTGGGGAAATTGAGTGAAACCCTAACAAACCCAATTTACAAACATAACAAACCGCAACAAAAAATTCAACAAAACCCAATTTGGAAAATTCAGTAAAACCCTAACAAAATCAAATGTAAAAAATGAATAAATAGGTTACCGTCAATAGTTGATTATCAAGAATCAATACATGAGAATGATTCATCATTCTGTGATATTGTTAACAGATAAATACTCAATCAGTTGTCCTTGTTTATACTTGTTGAATAGATTCATCATCAAAATGGTGAAGGCGGCAAATTTTCCATTCTCGCTGCTAACTTGTGAGATTTGAGAAGACAAAAACGAAATTCAGCACCGAATCCTTGTTACCGGTGAGGAAATAGAAGAAATTGTTGTTTCTATTGTGATGAAAAAAGAGAGGCGATGTAGATGTTCCTGCTGCCGAGTAAAAAAAAATGCTTCTGCTACTGAAAACATACTCGAGAGTTTTGAGAAGAAGACTGAATAGTGAAGAAAGTTAAGGACACAACAAGTCATTGTTACAAAAGTTAAAGTTAAAACAGTATTTGCGTAATTTAATATTTATAGGGTTAAACACGTCACCAGTTATATAGTCAACACAGTCAACGTGTGGTCCAGGTACCAAGCCCTAACGTTGGACAAATGTTAGACCAAAGCCTAGTGTTGGTCTAAACCCAAGTACCAAAGGCCAATTATCCCATTCTGTTTTCCAGGGTTGTGTCAGATTTGGATTTGTATAAATTGATTGATTGTTTGAGATTTTAATGTTGATTCATGTTACTACTGTTAAAGGATTTGATGATTTGAAGACATAGATCCTTTTTATGTATTGTGTGATAATTATGAATGCTTGTATTTTTTTTCTTTGTTTTTATTGGATTAAGAAAAAACCCTTTTTCTTAATTAGAAAGAAATTAGGTGAAATGAGAAAAGGGGATAGTTGGATGGTTAAAGAATAGAAAGCTAGGAGGGTTTGCTTTTTTTTTTTTGTGGTTTGCAATTATGAAGATTTAGTTGTATGTTTTCACTATTAATCTACTTAGGTTTGCTGCTGTCTGTATTTATTTTTCCTTTTCTCTTGTTTGTGAAATCAATGTCATTGTGGACAATCCGAGTTTGTATGTAACTTGAAGATGAACTCAAATGCATTGTGAGCAATGAACAGTGAAGCACTAAAGCTTGACCTGAAAAGATGTATTGCAATTAGTTA
Organism: Papaver somniferum; assembly: GCF_003573695.1. NCBI lineage: Eukaryota > Viridiplantae > Streptophyta > Magnoliopsida > Ranunculales > Papaveraceae > Papaver > Papaver somniferum. The sequence continues at coordinate 129,199,760 of NC_039364.1, forward strand.
GAATTTGCGTAATTAGGTAGTTGCATTATATCAGTCTAACATAGTGTTTATGTTTAATGTTTGTTAGATGACCACATCAAATGCAACTCCAACTACAAATGCAACTCCAACTACAAGTACAACTCAACAAACAGAAGTTGGATCATCCTCTCAAGATGCAAAGTGAAACTGTAACTCTAAGAAGTACAGATGAAGCAGCTGAAGTTGGTGATAGCAAAAAGAAGCACGGCAAAGTGAGGTTGCTTGCTATTTGTGGTTGTAATACACACGGGTTGACGTTATGCTATCATTGGCCTTATTGGAGAGGAATGTGCAGATTTGTGGCCTAGGATTGCACTTGCAATTGCAGGCTGTGCATCCAATGCCATTTTTTGAGAAGTCCCCCATCCTTTTTTGTTGCCTGTTGCATTTCATTTCTTGTCCCAGACTTATGGAAGTGTTGTTTTTACTATTTTGTAATGTTGAACTTTGAACTTAAGTATGTAATTTGTTTTAACCTTTGTTTATTTAAGAACAATCAGTTTTATATTTTGATAATTTTGTTGGTTGAATTGTGTGTTAACGTGTGTCTAAAAATTCAGGTAAAAACCCAGTACCGGTCTTGTATCAGATCGGTCTTACAGATACAGGTTAAAAAAAATTTTGGTGTTGATTCTGCTAAATACCTTTGGGAAACAGATGAATCAAGATTTGCTAGAAGTTCTTCTACTCATTCAATTCAGTTACGTCTCAAACTTCAATCACTAAGACTTCGTTCAGGTACGATTTCTAATTTTATAATTGAAATCAAGAAAGTACCAGATGAGCTATTAACTGTTGGATCAAGAATTGCAGATGATGAGTAAGTTATAACTATTCTTAATGGATTAGGTCTAGATTACAGTTCTTTTTCCACTTCAATTAGAATTCGTAATCCTCCTGTTACTTCTAATGAATTGCATAATCTACTTTCGATTGAGGGAATCGTAGTTTCTAATAAGAAAAAGGAACTTTTACCTGAGGCTAATGGCAAAGTATTTGCTGCTAAATCTAGGCCTAATTTTTCATATGCTATAGGTATGGGTTATATGCCATCTTCATCTTTATTACCTAATAAACCTCATTTTTCACCTTCTATTACAATTATAAATGCATTAAAAGTATACCGAACTTGAAGTTTTATATTCTCTATTATACCTCTTTATGTTAATAACCTTCGTATATGTTAGAGCACTGCTCGGTCGAACTCGCAAGCATTGTTATCTCAAGCTTGTTGTCAAGTTTATCTGTCAAAACTATAAGTCTTGATTTCTAGTCTACTTATAGTTAAGTCTCGGATTAGGATAGAAAGTCTAGTTGAGCATTAGACTTCACGACGTTCATCGATTGAAGACGAAGAACTACTAAGGGGAGCTTGTGGAACTTCATCAACAAAAGGTATGTGGAGACTTGAACTCATCTATCACTCAAAAGTCTGTCTACTCTATCTCCTATTTGAGACAAGAGTCGTATAGCTATATAGGCTTCATTTATACGTATTTGTTATTTCGAGCTGAGTTTAACTCGCTTACATATTTCTCGAAATATGTGTTGGTAAGCTTTCGCTTTGACAAAGTTCATCTTATACTCTTGATGAAAGTCAAAAGATGATCATATGAAAATCGCCTGGTAACATCTTACATGATCTGTGTGATACAGTCATTTGATGTAGACTCGGAATGTTTCGTATTGATTATTTCAATAACTTGAAAAAAATTTTGATGCTAATATATAGTGAAAACAACTATTGTCATCCTCTAAGAAAGTTTCAATGATTGAAATATAGTTCAGAACAAATGGATTAAAGCATAGTATGCGTACTTGCATGTATGTATTCCATGTCCGGGAACCATGGTATGCATACCCGTATGCGTACTTGTTGGTTTTGAGAAAGTCGGGAACCTGGTATGCAAACCGGTACGCGTACTGGCGTAAGGTTCAGGTCCGGGAATTTCTGCTGAGTTTGGATGGTATGCGTACCAGTTCGCGTACTGGAGAAACCCAAACTTGGTCCGGCTACTTAGGTACGCATACCCGTACGCATACCTAAGTGGGTGATGTTCTAAAATAGGTTTTTTCATGAACTAATACATTTATATAATAAGGAATGCAATCTTTTGCAAACTGTGGCTATAATGTTCATGACTTGATTCGAGTGAATCAAAATTGATTTTGCTTCAACTGTATCTTGTACATTTCTATGAGAATATAAACAATTGAACAACTCTAACTAGTTTCATTTGAGTCATTTGAACCAGTTATGATTAAGATGAATAAGGTTGATATGAAAGTGTTCATATGGCTAACTTCGGTTAACTATTGTTGAACCAAAAAGGTGTACACGTTTAGGTATGGTTACTCATACCTAAATTAAGGTACATTTCATTTGTGTGTAACAAGCTAAGTTCGATCTAACGGTTGAAAGATATTAGCTTGAGTCTAATTAGGTTTTCATCTAACGGTGAATATTGAATGCTTTGTTACTAAGGTAACATTGATTGCAAACCCTGATTTGAAGATTATATAAAGGAGAACTCTAGCAACTGGGAAACCTAATACCCACACCTCCTGTGTGATACTAGTTGCGACTAGAGTCGATTCTCCTTTAACCTTAGGTTTTTCACGAAACCCTGTAGGTTAACGACTTAAAGACTTCATTGGGATTGTGAAGCCAGACCCAACTATTTTCTCTGTAGTTGTGTGATCTGATCTTGCATCTTCTCTGTAGGGAAGATAAAAAGTAATCACAAACATCTTCGTCTCATCGTTTGTGATTCCACAATATCTTGTTTCGCTACCATACAATTAAGATTATTGTGAGGTAATTGATATTTCTAGGTTGTTCTTCGGGAATATAAGTCCAGTATATCAATTGGTTCCTGTTCACCTAGATTTATCAAAAGACGGAACAAAACTTATAGGTTTATCTGTGGGAGACAGACTTATCTATATAATAGACTTTTCTGTGTGAGAAAGATTTGTTTATCAAGTCTTCGACTTTGGGTCGTAGCAACTCTTCGTTGTGGGTGAGATCATCCAAGGGAATCAAGTGTGTAGAGTCCTGCTGGGATTCAGATACGTAAGGAGATCAATTGTACCTCGATCAGTGTGAGATTGATTAGGGCTCAACTACATTCCATTCCGAAGTTAACCTGGAGTAGGCTAGTGTTTGTAGCGGCTTAATACAATGTGATGTTCAAATCTGGACTAGGTCCCGGGGTTTTTCTGCATTTGCAGTTTCCTCGTTAGCAAAATTTATGGTGTCTGTGTTATTTCTTTTCCGCATTATATTTTGTTATATAATAGAAATATCACAGGTTGTGTATTAAGTTCAATCAGTTCTTGAATCCGGCCTTTGGGTTGTTGATTGAATTGATTGAAACTTGGATATTGGTTTGTGATACCGTCCAAGTTATTTCTCTTATTCAATCGAGCTCGCAAATTCCTATTTGTTTGATTGCGGATTGAATTGAGAAATCGAGATACAAACTCTTGGATATATTTCCATTGATTGAGTCTGACTGTCTAGTTGATTCTATTGGAATTATATTGGAGTTTGTCCATACAGATTGCTAAGAAAAATATTAGGTGTGGTTGTTACACCCCGCTTTTTAAATTGGTATCGGAGCACGCAAACACGTTTACGACCTCATAAGTCTGTGTTTGTAAGCGATCTGACTATACGGACAATAATGCTATCTCTGATAAACGCATCGCCAGAAGCAATAATTCTGTTTCTATGAAATCTATTAAATAGAAAGATTTTGCAATCTCAAATGTAGATGAACCTAGTGTTTCAATGAAACAGACTTGTACTGTCAAATGTTACCCCGATTAATTTTCAAACGAGTCTGACTCTGTTGACGAAAGTGAAGCAGCCAAGGAGAGTGAATTGATTCTAAATCTTGTCAGAATCTAGGCTGATAGAATCAATTCGTTGAAAAATAATGTCAATGTACTTCTTGGTATAATGAAAGATCATGACTCTAAAGTAAAGTCTCCTAGCAAGGAAATCTCCAATGTTCGCTCATAACGAACCTTACTCAAGGCGAACCTCAAAAAGGATGCTTTGGAAGTTGAATATCTTTTGAGTAAACTCTCTATTTAAGGATGTTCCAAAGAGTCCACTATACCAACTGCTTCTGGCTCAACTGTAAGAAATTCAGTTCCAGAAGTAAAATCGGAATCCTTCCTATTGGAAAAGATGTGCTTGTGTCTTCCTCTAATCAAGGAATATGCACATCACATGGAAAGGGGAAATCTCCAAACGATGGTGTTAAGTCTGTTCTCTCTAATCACTCAGGTGATCAGAAAGTGTGTCTCTTTTGCGATTCAAAAGGACATGTTGAATAGAAAAGCAAGTCTAGGTTGAATAACAATTCTATTGTTCGTTTTCAACACACCTTATATTTAATACTCCAAGGTGTAACTGACATTCAGATGTCTAAAACTATTGGTTTTAGTACTCACCCTGTGAACTCTACTAGGAAAGTCAGTTCTACTTGCTCATCGAATGTATGGTCAAATTGTGACTCTAATTCAATTTGGTCAAGGAGATTTCAGAAAGATCCCCCTCAACCTAATGTGAAAAATGATGTTCAAGATGTGAAAAAGATTTCTGTAGATAGAAGCAAAAGTGGAGATATGAAGGACAACCTTAATATGATAATTGAAGGATACAAGGATCTTATCAGCAAGCTGTCAAAATCCTCCACACAAATCTCTTCTAGTTAGGACTCTAACTATGTCTCATATTTTGATGATAGTGAGTTTTATGATAATTTTTCACATCCAAAATGATCTTCTCCTGGATTTGGAAGAAATAAAAGACTCAATAGTGACCACCATTCATTTAATGAGCTTAGGGCTCATACTTGTGCTAATTGATCACAAGGTTGAAGATTCACTCAAAAAAATCCTGGATGAGTAAGATATGATAAGGTATACTTGATGACAAGATGTTTTAAGATTATCTATCTTTTTTCTTATCATTCTTAGCTGGATTATCATTCACAAACATTTTTGCATAAGTATTTTGTGTTTGATCATGTCAAGATTTTGATTTTTAATTTCGTTTTGAAATTTCATTATGTTAAAATGCTACTCTTATGATCTAAATTTTTCTCCAGTGAGAATGTAAAATTTATTGAGCTAAAACTGTGAACTTATTCACGTAGCAAAACATTACTGTTAATCAACATCTCATGTCGTGTTTTTCGCTATCTGGGTATTTTCCGGCTATAGATCAAGGTTGAGTTCGTACGAGTACCCATGTTACATGTCACGGACCAACTTTGGAAACCCTAAAATCGGGTTCCTGTGAAACTCTTTAAATAACCAGCCTTTTCTAGGAGAGTACTTATACTCTAGGTTATTTCTCTTATCAAGAATGAGATCTCCTTCTGGCTCTTGTAGTTTTGCGAAAGGTTTTCTTGATAAGGGTCTTGGTTTCGAGCTCAAAAGGGAGGAGAAAAAGACTCTTGTAGAAGTTGATGGCACCTCTTCTCAATTTGCTGAGAATTATTCAGATATTGAGGATGATGAAGAGATTTTTTCTGAAGTAGTACAAGACTTTATCTGTTAGTTTAACGATGCAAAACTTTTGCTTGTTAATACTTTGAAAGATCTTGATGTGTTAAGAACTGAGTTGAAAAAGGTTAACTCTGACCTTGTTCTCATGAAGACACATGTTAAGGATCGTCTTAATATAAATTTCTTCTCCAAAGAGACTCTCGATGTTGTCAGTCATAAGCTTGAAGGTCTTGAAACCCGTGAATAACACGAACTCTGATTTTAACGTGTGTTCAGTTGTGTTGGTCTTAGAGTTTTTTTTTTTTACTTTTTTTATCTAGGAAACTTCTTGTGAGAATTTATTCTTGTGTTTTAAGAAGGATAACTAGGGTTTGGAATATCCATTATTGTGAGTACACATAGCTATTTCCAACGATTTTCATCTTGCAATGTTTTTAGATTTATTTATTTAAATTATAAAGTTTATTTGGAAGATGATTTTACAGTATTAATCTTTATGGTTTCATATATTGCAACTTGTTATGGGATATGTGTGTTTGCGTCTGTGAACTATGATTGTCCTATATATGTCAAAAGTTAAGTCTTTCATATGTCGGTATGCAAGTACTGATAAAAGAATGAATGAACTTTTGACAAACAAAAGATAAACCTATTATGTCATTATGAAAATATTGATGGAAGATAGGATGAGCTTTTGTTTACAAAGATTAAGTCTATTATATGTCATTGTGCAAATAGTGATGAAGAATAGAATGAATCTTTGTTTATTCCACCGTATTGATCTTCCCTGATCCATATTTTTATGTATATATTGTGCGGCTCCGTAGGTTCTCTTATGTGAGCACTTCCGATTAAATTAATCATGGGTTCTCTTATGGTTAATTTAATTGAGATTTTTGGATATAAATTCATATTCTTATGTGATTTTTTATGTCCAAAGAAATCCTTCTTTTCTTGTGAAAGTAAGGTCGCTCTTGTTTTTATTTCGGGAATGACATTTTATGGGGGAGAGTTCTTAATTGAACTTGTGCTTAATTGCCAAATCTCTGTGGGGAGTGCGGCTGTGGAATATTACAGGGGTTATCTTGTATCTTTATAAACTCCTTGATGAATGCATTTAGTTTCGGCTATATGATGGCATCTAAACAAGTTGATATGTTGTTCTCTTTTGGTCATGAAGTATCTCTATGGAAATTTCATTAGGATCCCACTATTTTTCGTACCTTTGCCAATTTTTATTGATAAAAAGAGGGAAAATTAATGTGTAGTTCACGCTACAAATACATATGGTTTACAGATCATAATGTAAGGGGGTGTGGTTTTCATGTGAGATGAAGTATTTACTAAGGGGGAGTGATACATATCACCATAGTATTGTTGTCAAAGTTGGGATATAATTGAACTTTGATGTTATATAATAATACTATGACACTGTATAACAATGATTGAGAGCTACTGTTTTCTCATTGTTATAGCTACAGATCTTCAACAACTATGATGCTGAGTTGAACACGTTCATAATCATTGGAGTACTTGGAAGTGGCGAATATTTCGAGTAATGTTGAAGAACCAAGGAAATCAAGCATTTGGATTGAGAGCTACAAAGTTTTTTTTTTTTTGTATTCCACATGTATTGATAGTTTTGTCACTAAAATTGACAAAGGTGGGGAGATTTTTAGAGCACTGCTCGGTTAAACTCCCAAACGTTGCTATCTCAAGCTCGTCGTCAAGTTTAGTTGTCAAAACTATAAGTCTTGATTTCTAGTCTACTTATAGCTTAGTCTCGGATTAGGATAGAAAGTGTAGTTGAGCATTAGACTTCACGACGTTCATCGATTGAAGACGAAAAACTACTAAGGGGAGCTTGTAGACTTCATCAACAAAAGGTATGTGGAGACTTGAACTCATCTATCACTCAAAAGTCTATATACTTTATATCTGATTTGAGACAAAAGTCGTACAACTATATAGACTTCATTTATGTACATTTGTTATTTCGAGCTGAGTTAACTCGCTTATATATTTCTCGAAATATGTGTTGGTAAGCTTTCGCTTTAACCAAGTTCATCTTATACTCTTAACAAAAATCAAAAGATGATCATATGAAAATCGCATGGTAACATCTTACATGATTTGTGTGATACAATCATTTGATGTGGACTCAGAATGTTTCGTATTGATTATTTCAATAAATTGAAAATTGTTTGGATGCTAATAGTTAGTGAAAACAACTATTGTCATCCTCTAAGAAAGTTTCAATGATTGAAATAGAGTTTAAAACAAATGGATTTAAGCATAGTATGCGTACTTGCATATATGTAATCCATGTACGGGAACCATGGTACACGTACTTGTTGGTTTTGAGAAAGTCTGGGAACCTGGTATGCAAACCGGTACGCGTACTAGCGTAAGGTTCAGGTCCGAGAATTTCTGCTGAGTTTGGATGGTATGCGTACCAGTTCACGTACTGGCGAAACCAAACTTGGTCCGGATACTTAGGTACACATACCTAAGTGGATGATGTTCTAAAGTCGGTTTTTTCATGAACTAATATATTTATATAATAAGGAATGCAATTGTTAGAGCATGGCTCGGTTGAACCCACCAAGCTTTGGTATGTCAAGTTTGGTTGTCATATTTTAGGATATGAGACATTACAAGTATTGCGAAGTCTTGAAGATGTGAAGAAGCAAGGAGCTACATCGAAAACAATCATCCTTCCACTTGAGGTTAGTGATATTTGACTTGAACTGTTTCATTCCCTAACGTATCTTTCAAGTCATGCATATTGAAAACATAACTGCGAAGCATATTTGAACTCTAGATAGACATAGTATTAAGGAATACAATACGAGGTTTATTGCTTAACCATTAAACTTTGTAGATAAGACATCACCATAATCATTTGAATGCTATTGTGATTATGTATGGGTATGAGTTGAGGATTTCATCCTAGGGAACAATGTTTACATGTGTTCTAAGGAAGTAAGTTCATAAACTTGTTTGTGAACCGAAAAGGAAATTGCCAGGTGTTATTGGTTTTGTTATTCATTGCATATCTTATGAACAACCAATATGTGTGATTGAGTATAACCACTCACAAATTGTTTGTGTTCTTGGTAGAACTATTCACAAAGGCCTGACTTATGTATTGGTATGACTTTTATTAGTGAAACCGATCTTAAGTAATCACCTGAGATGGTATGATCGGGTTTGTGTTTTGTCTGACCAAATATGGGAAAGGGAACCGATCCTAGTAAGAGGTGCAATACATCACAAAGGGGAACCGATCCTTGTATGGGGTGCAGCAAGGTTTATAGCAGAAAGGGGAACCGATCCTATGGACATGTGCAACACGTTTTTAGGCAAAGAGGAACCGATCCTATGGACATGTGCAACACATATAAGTTAGATACCATATATATGCGGGGAACCGATCCTAGTACCTAATCAACCGAAGTTTGGAAAGCTAGTGTGACTATGCACAATACTCACGTGGAGGTAGAACCGAAACTTGTTTTGGTAGAACCGTTAAACGCATGATTGTGATTGAATGTTGGTTTGATCAATCACATAGTTCTTGAAAGTCAGATGAACCAATTCTAAACTTGTTTGGAAGTGTGGCAAATCAGTTTCAAGGTTGTAAGTGTGAAAGAGAACTTACAAAGTAAGGATGTCGACATACTTTGAACATGTGTTTTGAATGTTTATTTCTTTAATTGTTCAAAGATATTCCTTAACGACTAAAGGAAGAGAATCCCAGGATCGAAACATAAGTAAGTTAAGAATCTTTTAATTAAGGTTATTAATTTCATTTTGTAAGGAAATTCCTCATTTAATAATTAGATTTTCCGAGAGATTTCGATCATTATTTTTGGATAGAGCATTTCTAGGAATTATGAAAACCGAATTTGTGCTTTAATGAATATTTTGAGAATATTTTCGGTTTTGGAAAGAGCATTGTCATGTCCCTTGTTATACAAAGGCACCCATGTTATAAGGGCACCTAGGTGTAGTTAGTAATTAGTCATTGAGTGTGTGTTTGGCACATGTGATGGGACATTGCCCTAATAAGTTAGAGTCTGTATTCCTCTTTCAGTTCATTGAATATAATTGTTGAGTTTGTTCTTCTGCCTCTTTGAGGTTTTATCTTCGATTTCTACAGTGTAGATCCTGTAGGATTGAGCTTGATTATTCTTTTGTAGTATAGACCACTACAATTGGTATCAAGAGCGGTTTCGATCCCATACCCTAAACTGATGAAATGGAATTACAGGAGGAAAAATGGGTAGAAATGAAGGGGAAAATTGTTCCTATAATGAAGTTGGAATCCATAGCAAGGGAGAAATTAGATTATTGGAGTGGCTGGTATGAATTTTGGTTGAAGTTGAGTGATTGTCCGATTCAAGATTCTTGGCTTCCGAGGTGTAAAAAATGGTTAGACAAGACAGAGAAGCGGTTGGAACAGATCTTGTTCCTGAAGGATTCTGCTCCATCTCTTCCATCTCCTTGCAGATTGAAGATTGCTTCTACAGGTGGTGATGATTCTCACGAATTGGAGTTAATTCCTCAATTTTTTTTGCCGAAGAAGATGAAGATTCTCTCAATTTTGAATTGCTCATTCCCTTGTTTTTCTTGGATGAAGAGAAAGATTTGTCTGACAAGGTGAATTTTCAATCTAAAGAAGTTATCAGTTCTGAGGTTAATTGTGAGAAACTTCAATGCTTGAAGGAATTGTTCATTAGTCACAGTAAACTAATTGGTAAGAATTTTTTTCTCTTCTCTTCAATGATTCTCGTAGCATATTTGATCCTGGTAAATATGCAGTGGTACCACCGACTTGTTTTGGAAAATTGATTCTTAGCCTTGGGTGTAAATTAGAATTTGGGTTTTTTGACTCGATAATTTCCTTGTGTGTTCATGATTTTAACGTTTATGTTGATGGAAAGCTGTTTGTTAAAATGCCTGGGGGTGTAGCTTGGAATTTGGGGAATGATAGGGATGATTTTCTCTTACAACTTCAACTAGATAGATTGTTTAATGATTCAAGCAGTTGTATGCTAGCTAATGATGGTTTCATTACTACTGCTTGGTGTACGTTCGAAAAAATGCTTGATGGTTACAAGTTACTAATAGATGAATATATCTTCATGGTACTGAATTTTGTACGATGGCTATATGACCGTGGCAAAGTACGTTAGTTGTTCTCAAAGGGAAATTTTCTTTTACTGGCACTTATAAATTTGGTGTTGATACAAATACTTCTTGTAAGATGGTTCTTGACAGATCAATTCTAATGGATACTTATAATGAGAAATTGATTTATGAGCTGGTTTATTAAATTGGGTACCTGTTAGATTGGATGTTTAGTTCTTCATTTGTTAATCCGTCAACTAAGAGAGGTGTTATTAATTCTTCATGGAGTTTGTGTGGTAAAATGCTTCATTGGGGTACTGAGGACTGGAATCTAGTGTTAAATAAATGACTAATACAACATGGAGGTGACCAGGCACAAGAACTGTTTGATGCAAATCATATTCGTGTTATGAGGAATTTGAATAAAGATGTTTGTTTTTTTATTTCTGTTTGTTACACATGTTTTTGTATTTGACCGTGGAAAGAGGTTTGAGGGGTCAATTTTGATGGATAGATATCGTATATAAATTCTTCATAAGCATGTGTTTGACTCAGATTCTCTATTTCGTGATTCAATTGTGTTGATGTCTATTAAATCCAGTGATTATTCTGATGGTAGTAAGGTGTCGATGTGGGTTGAATTCTTGAGATGGAAATTCAAATTTCCTTCAACCAGTTTAAGCCGTATGAGAAATGGTAATGGGCTAAACTGGGTTGTCCTTGTGTTTTTTGGATTACCTAGCTCTACAGTTTTTGATTGTGGTAAATGTAGTTTCAGTTGGGTTGAAAATCACGACCAACTGCTTAGGAATTGTTTATATGCGAAGAAGGAAGCAAAGAACGAACAAAGTCTGTGTTATTATTGCTGTAAAGTTTTCAATCTCATGACTAAATGTCTGCAGTCAATCCATTCAGTACTTCGAATGTCTTCTCTCATGGATTATACCCAGTGCATCCTAGTTTCCTTGTTCATCAATTGTTGCAGCCATGGAGACATTGTGGTGTTTGTTATTATTTGTTGCTTATTGATGTGCTGCACATTCCTTCGCAGGAGTTTACAGTTCTTTCAGAGCTTATATACTCTATAATTGTATTTTTCGTATACTTCAATTTGCCCACATGTGAAGTCTGCGAGAGTTTTTCAATTCATTATAAAGTTTTAGTAGCAGAATGGTTTTCTAAACTGATGGTTTTCTATGAGTATGATACTAGTCAGTATTCTCAGCTGTGTTACAAATATATAGGGGAGCGTGCATATCAGACCGAGAAGATTTTTTGTTGTTCTGATTGCTTAATTGCACGAGTGATGGGAGCTCAGTCCATTCTCACCATGCTTTACATTCCATCTGTTTTAAGGTTAGTAGCCCTGTTGAAGTGGAAATTCAGATTGGCTCCTATTCGTATTCAAACTTACTGATGTGGTTCGAGTACTTAAGGTGGAAATTCAAATTGTGTTTCACATATTTATGGAATGCGAGAAATGTTGGTGGAGTTAATAGGGAATTTGCATCAGTTGTATGCTTGGACACAAACTTGTATTATCTAGAAGATGGTGTTCCTTGGCCTCATGTCTATTCTCTTGTGGCGGTTTCCTTAGTTGCTGAGAGATATTATACGCTCTTGAAGCTCAAGAGGGGATATAGAGGAGTGGAAATCTGTGAAAGAAGAGTGGAAAGCACACACATATTGATACTGATAAAAGCTAATAGAGTCATTCATGATGTTGTACTTGGTGTGGGCGAAGTACAAAAGAGACTTGATTTAACTGGGTATGTGCACATCAGTGCAATTACCTTCTTGGCTATGGGATGGGAAGTGACAATATTCATAACTTCAAGTATCTTATTCAGCTGGAAAATTGAAAGTGGTTCTTGGCTCATACAGTTCAGTGTGGTGATCCTGTTTTTTCACAATTGCTCTCGGCAAATATCTTTCATGACGTCAGTTAGAGAGCCTACTACCTTAACCAGATCAAATCAAGCTCGGAGCCATGTTAATGTACCAGTTCAAAGAAATTTTGTGGTACCTGATCCTAAACAAGTAGAGGTTTGTACAGTTAAAGAACAATCTCTGAGCTACAAGCGAAAAAAGGTAGAAGCTGCAATTAATATTATACCAGATAGCCAGTTATACACATGGGATTATGGAGTTGTTAATCGAGAAGAAGACGTGAAAAATTACGTGCATGCCTCAACTGTCATTAGAAATTTCATTCTAGAAGTGGTTATCTGTGGTTAGTATGGGTCCATAACCAAGACTGATGTTGCAAGTGGTACTTGTTCATCTGCCTACCAAGCTGCAGTTCTGAAGCTAGAGGGTCTGGATTTTTGGGAAAATTATTACCAGTTGACTATGCTCATTTTCATGCTCATGCCACCGCAAGTAGTGACAAAGGGTCTCTTTTGCTCAAAGATGCTGATACAACAATTCACATTGCTAATCAGAAGTTGAGAAATATCATGATTCTTATTATGTTCGAGAAGAAGCTGTAGCTAATGTGTGTTCTGTTAGTCGAGCTGAATTCAGATTTCACATCCTTGGGGACAATGATGTTTTTAAGGGGTGGGAATTGTCATATCCCTTGTTATACAAAGGCACCCATGTTATAAGGGCACCTAGGTGTAGTTAGTAATTAGTCATTGAGTGTGTGTTTGGCACATGTGATGGGACATTTCCCTCAATAAGTTAGAGTATGTATTCCTCTTTCAGTTCAGTGAATAGAATTGTTGAGTTTGTTCTTCTGCCTCTTTGAGGTTTTATCTTCAATTTCTACAGTGTAGATCCTGTAGGATTGAGCTTGATTATTCTTTTGTAGTATAGACCACTACAGAGCATTTACAGGAATTATGAAAACCGAATTTGTGCCTTAATGAATATCTTGAGAATATTTTCGGTTTTGGAAATTCCTTGGTGTCCAAACTTCCTTATCTATAAATACTTGAAGTTTGCCTTTCTAGCAAACTAATCCTTCGTAACAACATACTTCCTCTTTTGTTGTTGTTACTGGTGTAGCTGCCTATTCGGAGAGGAGAGTAACCTAATTAGGAGAAATCTCTTACGGCCGCTCAGTTTAAAGTCTTCTTTGGGATTGAGAAGCTCTAGGGTGTACCGTTGGTGGGAAACTAGATAATTGCGGTTTATCTTTTGTTTTCGATTGATTTGATTGACTAACTGTGGTTGAAATATGATTGCACCTAGTTTGTTTATTTTTGAAAATATTTTCTTCTGATATAAGATTCACTCAAACTAGTTCAGAGTTTCGACGGGGATCTTTAGACTGTTGTTAGTTCTAAAGACGATCTTGTGATAATCCATTGTTAACAGACTCCATTCTGTGCGTGATTGATCACAAGAGATTCAAGTGATTGTGTGCAGGTTTTTATTGAAGATTTAAGAAGATTTGAAGACAAAGAAGATATTGAAGATCTGACTTGGGTTTTATAATCTTTGGTGTGCACAATACTTGTTTTGGTAAAAGAGGATCCAATTAATAATCGGTTTATCCTTGTGGTAGATTGGATTGATTAATTGAGTAGATCGGCATCAACACAATTCTTTGGATTAAAAGTGTTGTTGGCTTAATCTTAAACGATTACTTCGGTAATTGAACATAAGATAGATCTAAGGACCCGACGAAGGAGTTTATGTTACGATAAACGGAAGAGCCTTTGTCCGACTCATATCACTTGGTTGAACAGAGTTGATACCAAACATATTTGTTGTTCCTTTACTGTTTGGAATACGAACCAAAGGAATTGTTCCAAGTACGTGACTTATTTATAAGTTGGAGGCGTGGGAATACAGACGGAACTAGGTGAACTATAGGTTTAGTTGCTTGGTCTCAACTATACGAAGTTGGTGTAATTTTGTGTAGCGGCTTAATCCTGAGAGTATTCAATTCTGGACAAGGTCCCGGGGTTTTTCTGCATTTGCGGTTTCCTCGTTAACAAAATCTTGTTGTGTCATTTACTTTTATTTTCCGCATTATAATTGTTTTATTATAATTAAAGTAAATTACACAAACGTTAATTCCTATTTACTTGATAAGCAATCCTATTGTGTTTGGTTAAGTCCGAACCTTTGTATCAAGTAAACATACTTCTTTGTTGTATTGTCTCGATCTCGTATCCATAGTCGATCACACGAAGTGTGAACCGATTAGTTGTATTGTCTCGACTCAGTCCATAGACAATCACTTTCGGAGAAAGGACTTATAGGTAGGAAAAGTTTTAGCTTGAGGTATATTTGGGTACCCTCGCCTTTTCAGCAATCTTTTGCAAACCGTGGCTATAATGTTCATGACTTGATTCGAGTGAATCAAAATCGATTTTGCTTCAATTGTATCTTGTACATTTCTATAAGAATATAACCAATTGAACAACTCTAGAACTAGTTTCATTTGAGTCATTTGAACTAGTTATGATTAAGATGAATAAGTTTGATATGAAAGCGTTCATATGGCTAACTTTGGTTAAATTTTGTTGAGCCAACAAGGTGTACACTTTTAGGTACGGTTACTCATACCTAAATGAAGGTACATTTTATTTGTGTGTAACAAGCTAAGTTCGATCTAACGGTTGAAAGATATTAGCTTGAGTCTAATCAGGTTTTCATCTAACGGTGAATATTGAATGCTTTGTTACCAAGGTAACATTGATTGCAAACCCTGATTTGAAGACTATATAAAGGAGAACTCTAGCAACTGGGAAACCTAATCCTCACACCTCATGTTTGATACTGGTTGCGACTAGAGTCGATTCTCCTTTAACCTTAGGTTTTTAACGAAACCCTGTAGGTTAATGACTTAAAGACTTCATTGGGATTGTGAATCCAGACCCAACTATTTTCTCTGTAGTTGCGTGATCTGATCTTGCATCTTCTATCGTGATTGAGTACTATCTTCTTTAAGATTGGCTCGAGATTTATTCTCCGATAGGGAAGATAAAAAGTAATCACAAACATATTCGTCTCATCGTTTGTGATTCCGCAATATCTTGTTTCGCTACTATACGATTAAGATTATTGTGAGGTGATTGATATTTCTAGGCTGTTCTTCGGGAATATAAGTCCGGTATATCAATTGGTTCCTTTTCACCTTGATTTATCAAAAGACGGAACACAACTTATAGGTTTATCTGTGGGAGACAAATTTATCTATGCAATAGACTTTTCTTTGTGAGACAAATTTGTTTATCAAGTCTTCGACTTTGGGTCGTAGCAACTCTTAGTTGTGGGTGAGATCATCTAAGGGAATCAAGTGCGTAGATTCATGTTGGGATTCAGAGACGTAAGGAGCGCACTGTACCCTTATCAGTGTGAGATCGATTAGGGCTCAACTACATTCAGTCCGAAGTTAACTTGGAGTAGGCTAGTGTCTGTAGCGGCTTAATACAGTGCGGTGTTCAAATCTGGAATATGTCTCGGGGTTTTTCTGCATTTGCAGTTTCCTCGTTAACAAAATTTCTGGTGTCTGTGTTTTTTCTTTTCCGCATTATATTTTGTTATATAATAGAAATATCACAGGTTGTATGTTAAGTTCAATCAGTTCTTGAATCCGGCCTTTGGGTTGTTGATTGAATTGATTGAAACTTGGATATTGGTTTGTGACACCGTCCAAGTTATTTCTCTTATTCAATCGAGCTCGCAAATTCCTATTTGTTTGAGTGCGGATTGAATTGAGAAATCGAGATACAAACTCTTGGATATATTTCCATTGATTGAGTCTGACTGTCTAGTTGATTCTATTGGAATTATATTGGAGTTTGTCCATACAGATTGCTAAGAAAAATATTAGGTGTGGTTGTTAGACCCCCGCTTTTTCAGTATATTAATAATTTTGTAAATGCTCAGAAGTATCAATATCTCCTTATTTACAGTCAACAATATAGAGAGGTTCTACTGTAAAAGCAAGTCTTATGGTGGAATCCAACCTATTCCAAGTGTGGAAAAGCTGTGGAATGTCAAATCTAGTGACTGCCAATTTGGTGTGTTCTACACTTTTTCTAAGCCATGTTTCATGGTATGGTGGAATGCTGGGTAGAATCCTGGAAAACGGTAATCAGATGAGCGCCCAACGCTATTCAGAATAGCGTGGTAAACGACAAAATATGCTAATCAAAATAGCGTTGAACGCTATTGATAATAGCATAAGTCAAGCGATATTCATAATGGCGTCGAGCGCTATTTTGATTAGCTTCCGTTGGGCGCTATTCTTAGTAGCGTTGAACGTTGTTTTAAATCGCGTTCATCGTCTATTTATTTAATTAATTATTTTGGTTCATATTTTTCTAAAAATTGAAATAAATATACAACTTAAGAAATTCAAAATAAAATTATCGATCTGAAATTAAATATTTAAATTAAATTA
Source organism: Papaver somniferum (assembly GCF_003573695.1). NCBI lineage: Eukaryota > Viridiplantae > Streptophyta > Magnoliopsida > Ranunculales > Papaveraceae > Papaver > Papaver somniferum. The sequence goes on from NC_039364.1 coordinate 129,216,813, forward strand.
ATTTTAACCAACAACATAAAATCATGATCTGTTTTTCATTTCATAGATTAAAATTACATGGATTGAAACAACTAAAATTTAGAATTAAATTACACTTAAATAACTAGAATTAAATGTTTAACTAAACTACATTTGAACCAATAAAATTAAAAAGCATGATTTAAATCAATTTATCTGATTTTCATTATCAAGCTTCATCATCGGTATGATCGCGGGATTTAAGCTCCGGGAAGGTTCTTAAAAATTTGGTAGACTTGATCATGTGTGAATTCTCTTATGTTAAATTCGAAATATAGAGTTTTAGCATGCGCCTCCTACAAAATAAATAAATATAATCTCTCATATTTAGAAGATCATCAGTGATTTAAAATATGTACATAACTGAAAATAAGAGGTCTCACTGAATAATACTTACAACTTCTTCTAGTCCATCCTCCTATAGTCATACTTTTATTAATTGACTGTATGATGCCTATATAAATTTTAGTTTCATTTTTCATCGTTGCAAACCTATTTTATATACCATGCATTGTTCTTCCATTTTCATTTCCAAAATCTTCTACAAAGGTTTGAAACATCCTCTCCCAAAAGTTGTTGATTGTATCATGTCCAACAATTGGATGTATGCTAACTCTCGACCAAGCTCCTATGATTGCCAAATCTTCGTTTGTATTGTATGCCATACTTGCAATGAATTGAAAGAAGGTTTGAAATAAAAAATATAGAAGAGATAGAAAACAAAGAAAATCTTGAGATTTTGGGATGATTTGGTTTGAGCTGAAGAAGCCAATTTATAGAGAAGATTTACAAAACTAGTCATTGAAACGATATTTTGATTAACGTTTTTTATGATCCGTTGATTAAAAGGAGTCGTTGGAAATCAAATGGCTGAGAAGAAAACACTATTCAAAATAACGTCAGACTCCAACCAGAATGGTGCCCGACGCTATTCAGTATATAGCGTTTTCGTCCAAAATTATAAAGAAAACTACTCGAGTTTTTCAATTCTATACTTAGCTTTTTTCTAGTCTTTCACATTTTTTCCTCTTCAACAAATAAATTTTTAGATTCATCTCAAAATTGAAATCAAATCGAAAGAAAGATATAATGAATTCATCTCAAAATTGAAAGAAAGATATAATGAAATTAAAACTTGATTGATTCAAATATTTCAACTAAATTGATTCCACTACTTCAAATTAAAAAAAAAAAAACATAATTGAAACCA